>NC_079473.1:3668429-3974132 GCF_026250575.1 Diorhabda carinulata | reverse complement strand
GTCACTTTGTGTTGATTGCATATTCTCGAAATCTGTTGACATTGATTGGAGTCGAATCACATCATTCCTCATATATTTGGAATTATTAGAGTCTATTCATATCAGATACATCCGATATACATGAATTGAAGCCAAATGAGATCGATTGTCACTTTGTGTTAATTGTATATTCTCGAAATCTATTGACATTGATTGGAGTCGAATCACATCCTTTCTCATATATTTGGAATTGTTAGAGTTTATTTGTATCAGATACATTCGATATACATGAATTGAAGCCAATTGTGATCGATTGTCATTTTGTGGTGATTGCATATTCTCGAAATCTATTGACATTGATCGGTGTCGAATCACATCATTCCTCATATATTTGGAATTATTAGAGTATATTTGTATCAGATTCATTCGATATACATGAATTGGGGACAAATAAGATCGATTGTCACTTTGAGTTAATTGTATATTCTCGGAATCTATTGACGTCTATTGATGTCAAATCACATCCTTCCTCATATATTTGGAATTATTAGAGTTTATTCGTATCAGATACTTTCGATATACATGAATTGAAGCCAATTGTGATCGATTGTCACTTTGTGTTGATTGCATATTCTCGAAATCTATTGACATCGATTGAAGTCGAATCACATCATTTCTCATATATCTGGAATTATTTGAGTTTATTTGTGTCAGATACATTCGATATACATGAAGTGAAGCCAATTGTGATAGATTGTCACTTTGTGTTGATTGCATATTCTCGAAATCTATTGACATTGTTTGGACTCGAATCACATCATTCCTCATATATTTGGAATAATTAGAGTTAATTTGTATCAGATTCATTCGATATACATGAATTGGAGCCAAATGAGATCGATTGTCACTTTGTGTTGATTGCATATTCTCGAAATCTATTGACATCAATTGGTGTCGAATCACATCATTCCTCATATATTTGGAATTATTAGAGTTTATTTGTATCATATACATTCGATATACATGAATTGAAGCGAATTGTTATCGATTGTCAATTTGTGTTAATTGCATATTCTCGGAATCTATTGACATCAATTGAGGTCAAATCACATCATTTCTCATATATCTGGAATTATTTGAGTTTATTTGTGTCAGATACATTCGAAATACATGAATTGAAGCCAATTGTGATAGATTGTCACTTTGTGTTGATTGCATATTCTCGAAATCTATTGACATTGATTGGACTCGAATCACATCATTCCTCATATATTTGGAATTATTAGAGTTTATTTGTATCAGATTCATTCGATATACATGAATTGGGGCCAAATGAGATCGATTGTCACTTTGTGTTAATTGTATATTCTCGATATCTATTGACGTCTATTGATGTCAAATCACATCCTTCCTCATATATTTGGGATTATTAGAGTTTATTTATATCAGATACATCCGATATACATGAATTCAAGTCAATTGTGATCGATTGTCACTTTGTGTTAATTGTATATTCTCGAAATCTATTGACGTCTATTGATGTCAAATCACATCCTTCCTCATATATTTGGAATTGTTAGTGTTTATTTGTATCAGATACATTCGATATACATGAATTGAAGCCAATTGTGATCGATTGTCATTTTGTGTTGATTGCATATTTCCGCAATCTATTGACATTGATTGGAGTCGAATCATATGATTCCTCATATATTTGGAATTATTAGAGTATATTTGTATCAGATTCATTCGATATACATGAATTGGGGACAAATAAAATCGATTGTCACTTTGTGTTAATTGTATATTCTCGGAATCTATTGACGTCTATTGATGTCAAATCACATCCTTCCTCATATATTTGGAATTATTAGAGTTTATTCGTATCAGACACTTTCGATATACATGAATTGAAGCCAATTGTGATCGATTGTCACATTGTGTAAATTGTATATTCTCGAAATCTATTGACATCGATTGAAGTCGAATCACATCATATCTCATATATTTGGAAGTATCAGAGTTTATTTGTATCAGATACTTTCGATATACATGAATTGAAGCCAATTGTGATCGATTGTCACTTTGTGTTGATTGCATATTCTCGAAATCTATTGACATTGATTGGTGTCGAATCACATCATTCCTCATATATTTGGAATATTAGAGTTTATTTGTATCAGATTCATTCGATATACATGAATTGGGGCCAAATGAGATCGATTGTCACTTTGTGTTAATTGTATATTCTCGAAATCTATTGACGTCTATTGATGTCAAATCACATCCTTCCTCATATATTTGGAATTATTAGAGTTTATTTGTATCAGATACATTCGATATACATGAATTGAAGCCAATTGTGATCGATTGTCACTTTGTGTTAATTGCATATTCTCGAAATCTATTGACGTCTATTGATGTCAAATCACATCCTTCCTCATATATTTGGAATTATTAGAGTTTATCCGTATCAGATACATTCGATATACATGAATTCGAGCCAATTGTGATCGATTTCCATTTTGTGTTAATTGTATATTCTCGAAATCTATTGATGTCAATTCAAGTCGTGTCATATCATATCTCATATATTTGGAAGTATCAGAGTTTATTTGTATCAGATACATCCGATATACATGAATTGAAGCCAATTGTGATGGATTGTCAATTTGTGTTGATTGCATATTCTCGAAATCTATCGACATCATTTGGAGTCGAATCACATCATTTCTCATATATTTGGAAATATTAGAGTTTATTTGTGTCAGATACATTCGATATACATGAATTGAAGCCAATTGTGATCGATTGTCACTGTGTTGATTGCATATTCTCGAAATCTATTGACATTGATTGGAGTCGAATCACATCATTCCTCATATATTTGGAATTAGTGGAGTTTATTCATATCAGATACATCCGATATACATGAATTGAAGCCAAATGAGCTCGATTGTCACTTTGTGTTAATTGTATATTCTCGAAATCTATTGACATTGATTGGAGTCGAATCACATCATTCCTCATATATTTGGAATTATTAGAGTTTATTTGTATAAGATTCATTCGATATACATGAATTGGAGCCGAATAAGATCGATTGTCACTTTGTGTTGATTGTATATTCTCGAAATCTATTGACGTCTATTGATGTCAAATCACATCCTTCCTCATATATTTGGTATTATTAGAGTTTATTCGTATCAGATACATTCGATATACATGAATTGAAGCCAATTGTGATCGATTGTCACTTTGTGTTGATTGCATATTTCCGAAATCTATTGACATTGATTGGAGTCGAATCAGATCATTCCTCATATATTTGGAATTATTAGAGTTTATTGGTATGAGATTCATTCGATATACATGAATTGGGGCCAAATAAGATCGATTGTCACTTTGTGTTGATTGTATATTCTCGAAATCTATTGACGTCTATTGATGTCAAATCACATCCTTCCTCATATATTTGGTATTATTAGAGTTTATTCGTATCAGATACATTCGATATACATGAATTGAAGCCAATTGTGATCGATTGTCACTTTGTGTTGATTGCATATTCTCGAAATCTATTGACATAGATTGATGTCAAATCACATCCTTCCTCATATATTTGGTATTATTAGAGTTTATTTATATCAGATACATCCGATATACATGAATTCAAGCCAATTGTGATCGATTGTCACTTTGTGTTATTTGTATATTCTCGAAATCTATTGGCGTCTATTGATGTCAAATCACATCCTTCCTCATATATTTGGAATTATTAGAGTTTATTCGTATCAGATACATTCGATATACATGAATTGAAGCCAATTGTGATCGATTGTCACTTTGTGTTAATTGCATATTCTCGAAATCTATTGACATCAATTGAGGTCGAATCACATCATTTCTCATATATCTGGAATTATTCGAGTTTATTTGTGTCAGATACATTCGATATACATGAATTGAAGCCAATTGTGATAGATTGTCACTTTGTGTTGATTGCATATTCTCGAAATCTATTGACATTGATTGGACTCGAATAACATCATTCCTCATATATTTGGAATTATTAGAGTTAATTTGTATCAGATTCATTCGATATACATGAATTGGGGCCTAATGAGATCGATTGTCACTTTGTGTTAATTGTATATTCTCGAAATCTATTGACGTCTATTGATGTCAAATCACATTCTTCCTCATATATTTGGAATTATTAGAGTTTATTTGTATCAGATTCATTCGATATATATGAATTGGGGCCAAATGAGATCGATTGTCACTTTGTGTTCATTGTATATTCTCGAAATCTATTGACGTCTATTGATGTCAAATCACATCCTTCCTCATATATTTGGAATTATTAAAGTTTATTTGTATCAGATACATTCCATATATATGAATTGGAGCCAATTGTGATCGATTGTCACTTTGTGTAGATTGCATATTCTCGAAATCTATTGACATCAATTGAAGTCGAATCACATCATTTCTCATATATCTGGAATTATTAGAGTTTATTCGTGTCAGATACATTCGCTATAGATGAATTCAAGCCAAATGTGATCGATTGTCACTTTGTGTTGATTGCATATTCTCGAAATCTATTCACATAGATTGAAGTCGAATCACATCACATCTCATATATTTGGAAGAATCAGAGTTTATTTGTATCAGATACATCCGATATACATGAATTGGAGCCAATTGTGATCGATTGTCAATTTGTGTTGATTGCATATTCTCGAAATCTATCGACATCATTTGGAGTCGAATCACATCATTCCTCATATATTTGGAATTATTAGAGTTTATTCATATCAGATACATCCGATATACATGAATTGAAGCCAAATGAGATCGATTGTCACTTTGTGTTAATTGTATATTCTCGAAATCTATTGACATTGATTGGAGTCGAATCACATCATTCCTCATATATTTGGAATTATTAGAGTTTATTTGTATAAGATTCATTCGATATACATGAATTGGGGCCAAATGAGATCGGTTGCCACTTTGTGTTAATTGTATATTCTCGAAATCTATTGACGTCTATTGATGTCAAATCACATCCTTCCTCATATATTTGGAATTATTAAAGTTTATTTGTATCAGATACATTCCATATATATGAATTGGAGCCAATTGTGATCGATTGTCACTTTGTGTTGATTGCATATTCTCGAAATCTATTGACATCAATTGGAGTCGAATCACATCATTTCTCATATATCTGGAATTATTAGAGTTTATTCGTGTCAGATACATTCGCTATAGATGAATTCAAGCCAAATGTGATCGATTGTCACTTTGTGTTGATTGCATATTCTCGAAATCTATTCACATAGATTGAAGTCGAATCACATCACATCTCATATATTTGGAAGAATCAGAGTTTATTTGTATCAGATACATCCGATATACATGAATTGGAGCCAATTGTGATCGATTGTCAATTTGTGTTGATTGCATATTCTCGAAATCTATCGACATCATTTGGAGTCGAATCACATCATTTCTCATATATTTGGAAATATTAGAGTTTATTTGTGTCAGATACATTCGATATACATGAATTGAAGCCAATTGTGATCGATTGTCACTATGTGTTGATTGCATATTCTCGAAATCTCATGACATTGATTGGAGTCGAATCACATCATCCCTCATATATTTGGAATTATTAGAGTTTATTTGTATAAGATCCATTCGATATACATGAATTGGGGCCAAATGAGATCGATTGTCACTTTGTGTTAATTGCATATTCTCGAAATCTATTGACATCAATTGAAGTCGAATCACATCATTTCTCATATATCTGGAATTATGAGAGTTTATATGTGTCATATACATTCGACATAGATGAATTCGAGCCAATTGTGATCGATTTCCATTTTGTGTTGATTGTATATTCTCGAAATCTATTGATGTCAATTCAAGTCGAATCACATCATATCTCATATATTTGGAAGTATCAGAGTTTATTTGTATCAGATACATCCGATATAAATGAATTGAAGCCAATTGTGATGGATTGTCAATTTGTGTTGATTGCATATTCTCGAAATCTATTGACATTGATTGGAGTCGAATCACATCATTCCTCATATATTTGGAATTATTAGAGTTTATTCATATCAGATACATCCGATATACATGAATTGAAGCCAAATGAGATCGATTGTCCCTTGTGTTAATTGTATATTCTCGAAATCTATTGACATTGATTGGAGTCGAATCACATCATTCCTCATATATTTGGAATTATTAGAGTTTATTTGTATAAGATTCATTCGATATACATGAATTGGGGCCAAATGAGATCGGTTGCCACTTTGTGTTAATTGTATATTCTCGAAATCTATTGACGTCTATTGATGTCAAATCACATCCTTCCTCATATATTTGGTATTATTAGAGTTTATTTATATCAGATACATTCGATATACATGAATTGAAGCCAATTGTGATCGATTGTCACTTTGTGTTGATTGCATATTCTCGAAATCTATTGACATTGATTGGAGTCGAATCACATCATTCCTCATATATTTGGAATTATTAGAGTTTATTCATATCAGATACATCCGATATACATGAATTGAAGCCAAATGAGATCGATTGTCACTTTGTGTTAATTGTATATTCTCGAAATCTATTGACATTGATTGGAGTCGAATCACATCATTCCTCATATATCTGGAATTATTAGAGTTTCTTTGTATAAGATTCATTCGATATACATGAATTGGGGCCAAATGAGATCGGTTGCCACTTTGTGTTAATTGTATATTCTCGAAATCTATTGACGTCTATTGATGTCAAATCACATCCTTCCTCATATATTTGGTATTATTAGAGTTTATTTATATCAGATACATTCGATATACATGAATTGAAGCCAAATGAGATCGATTCTCACTTTGTGTTAATTGTATATTCTCGAAATCTATTGACGTCTATTGATGTCAAATCACATCCTTCCTTATATATTTGGAATTATTGGAGTTTATTTGTATCAGATATATTCGATATACATGAATTCAAGCCAATTGTGATTGATTGTCACTTTGTGTTAATTGTATATTCTCGAAATCTATTTGCGTCTATTGAAGTCAAATCACATCCTTCATTATATATTTGGAATTATTAGAGTTTATTTGTATCAGATATATTCGATATACATGAATTCAAGCCAATTCTGATCGATTGTCATTTTGTAATAGTTGTATATTCTCGAAATCTATTGACATCGATTGAAGTCTAATCACATCATTCCTCATATATTTGGAATTATTAGAGTTTATTCATATCAGATACATCCGATATACATGAATTGAAGCCAATTGTGATCGATTGTCACTTTGTGTTAATTGTATATTCTCGAAATGTATTGACGTCTATTGATAACAAATCACATCCTTCCTCATATATTTGGAATTATTAGAGTTTATTCGTATCAGATACATTCGATATACATGAATTGAAGCCAATTGTGATCGATTGTCACTTTGTGTTGATTGCATATTCTCGAAATCTATTGACATTGATTGGTGTCGAATCACATCATTTCTTACATATATGGAATTATTAGAGTTTATTTGTATCAGATTCATTCGATATACATGAATTGGGGCCAAATGAGATCGATTGTCACTTTGTGTTAATTGTATATTCTCGAAATCTATTGACGTCTATTGATGTCAAATCACATCCTTCCTTATATATTTGGAATTATTAGAGTTTATTTGTATCAGATATATTCGATATACATGAATTCAAGCCAATTGTGATTGATTGTCACTTTGTGTTAATTGTATATTCTCGAAATCTATTTGCGTCTATTGAAGTCAAATCACATCCTTCATTATATATTTGGAATTATTAGAGTTTATTTGTATCAGATATATTCGATATACATGAATTGAAGCCAATTGTGATCGATTGTCACTTTGTGTTGATTGCATATTTCCGAAATCTATTGACATTGATTGGAGTGGAATCACATCATTCCTCATATATTTGGAATTATTAGAGTTTATTTGTATGAGATTCATTCGATATACATGAATTGGGGCCAAATAAGATCGATTGTCACTTTGTGTTAATTGCATATTCTCGAAATCTATTGACATCAATTGAAGTCGAATCACATCATTTCTCATATATCTGGAATTATGAGAGTTATATGTGTCATATACATTCGACATAGATGAATTCGAGCCAATTGTGATCGATTTCCATTTTGTGTTGATTGTATATTCTCGAAATCTATTGATGTCAATTCAAGTCGAATCACATCATATCTCATATATTTGGAAGTATCAGAGATTATTTGTATCAGATACATCCGATATAAATGAATTGAAGCCAATTGTGATGGATTGTCAATTTGTGTTGATTGCAAATTCTCGAAATCTATTGACATTGATTGGAGTCGAATCACATCATTCCTCATATATTTGGAATTATTAGAGTTTATTCATATCAGATACATCCGATATACATGAATTGAAGCCAAATGAGATCGATTGTCACTTTGTGTTAATTGTATATTCTCGAAATCTATTGACATTGATTGGAGTCGAATCACATCATTCCTCATATATTTGGAATTATTAGAGTTTATTTGTATAAGATTCATTCGATATACATGAATTGGGGCCAAATGAGATCGGTTGCCACTTTGTGTTAATTGTATATTCTCGAAATCTATTGACGTCTATTGATGTCAAATCACATCCTTCCTCATATATTTGATATTATTAGAGTTTATTTATATCAGATACATTCGATATACATGAATTGAAGCCAATTGTGATCGATTGTCACTTTGTGTTGATTGCATATTCTCGAAATCTATTGACATTGATTGGAGTCGAATCACATCATTCCTCATATATTTGGAATTATTAGAGTTTATTCATATCAGATACATCCGATATACATGAATTGAAGCCAAATGAGATCGATTGTCACTTTGTGTTAATTGTATATTCTCGAAATCTATTGACATTGATTGGAGTCGAATCACATCATTCCTCATATATCTGGAATTATTAGAGTTTTTTTGTATAAGATTCATTCGATATACATGAATTGGGGCCAAATGAGATCGGTTGCCACTTTGTGTTAATTGTATATTCTCGAAATCTATTGACGTCTATTGATGTCAAATCACATCCTTCCTCATATATTTGGTATTATTAGAGTTTATTTATATCAGATACATTCGATATACATGAATTGAAGCCAAATGAGATCGATTCTCACTTTGTGTTAATTGTATATTCTCGAAATCTATTGACGTCTATTGATGTCAAATCACATCCTTCCTTATATATTTGGAATTATTGGAGTTTATTTGTATCAGATATATTCGATATACATGAATTCAAGCCAATTGTGATTGATTGTCACTTTGTGTTAATTGTATATTCTCGAAATCTATTTGCGTCTATTGAAGTCAAATCACATCCTTCATTATATATTTGGAATTATTAGAGTTTATTTGTATCAGATATATTCGATATACATAAATTCAAGCCAATTCTGATCGATTGTCATTTTGTAATAGTTGTATATTCTCGAAATCTATTGACATCGATTGAAGTCTAATCACATCATTCCTCATATATTAGGAATTATTAGAGTTTATTCATATCAGATACATCCGATATACATGAATTGAAGCCAATTGTGATCGATTGTCACTTTGTGTTAATTGTATATTCTCGAAATGTATTGACGTCTATTGATGTCAAATCACATCCTTCCTCATATATTTGGAATTATTAGAGTTTATTCGTATCAGATACATTCGATATACATGAATTGAAGCCAATTGTGATCGATTGTCACTTTGTGTTGATTGCATATTCTCGAAATCTATTGACATTGATTGGTGTCGAATCACATCATTTCTTACATATATGGAATTATTAGAGTTTATTTGTATCAGATTCATTCGATATACATGAATTGGGGCCAAATGAGATCGATTGTCACTTTGTGTTAATTGTATATTCTCGAAATCTATTGACGTCTATTGATGTCAAATCACATCCTTCCTTATATATTTGGAATTATTAGAGTTTATTTGTATCAGATATATTCGATATACATGAATTCAAGCCAATTGTGATTGATTGTCACTTTGTGTTAATTGTATATTCTCGAAATCTATTTGCGTCTATTGAAGTCAAATCACATCCTTCATTATATATTTGGAATTATTAGAGTTTATTTGTATCAGATATATTCGATATACATGAATTGAAGCCAATTGTGATCGATTGTCACTTTGTGTTGATTGCATATTTCCGAAATCTATTGACATTGATTGGAGTGGAATCACATCATTCCTCATATATTTGGAATTATTAGACTTTATTTGTATGAGTTTCATTCGATATACATGAATTGGGGCCAAATAAGATCGATTGTCACTTTGTGTTAATTGTATATTCTCGAAATCTATTGACGTCTATTGATGTCAAATCACATCCTTCCTCATATAGTTGGTATTATAAGAGTTTATTCGTATCAGATACATCCGATATACATGAATTGAAGCCAATTGTGATCGATTGTTACTTTGTGTTGATTGCATATTCTCGAAATCTATTGACATTGATTGGTTTCGAATCACATCATTCCTTATATATTTGGAATTATTAGAGTTTATTTGTATCAGATTCATTCGATATACATGAATTGGGGCCAAATGAGATCGATTCTCACTTTGTGTTAATTGTATATTCTCGAAATCTATTGACGTCTATTGATGTCAAATCACATCCTTCCTTATATATTTGGAATTATTAGAGTTTATTTGTATCAGATATATTCGATATACATGAATTCAAGCCAATTGTGATTGATTGTCACTTTGTGTTAATTGTATATTCTCGAAATCTATTTGCGTCTATTGAAGTCAAATCACATCCTTCATTATATATTTGGAATTATTAGAGTTTATTTGTATCAGATACATCCGATATACATGAATTGGAGCCAATTGTGATCGATTGTCAATTTGTGTTGATTGCATATTCTCGAAATCTATCGACATCATTTGGAGTCGAATCACATCATTTCTCATATATTTGGAAATATTAGAGTTTATTTGTGTCAGATACATTCGATATACATGTATTGAAGCCAATTGTGATCGATTGTCACTATGTGTTGATTGCATATTCTCGAAATCTCATGACATTGATTGGAGTCGAATCACATCATCCCTCATATATTTGGAATTATTAGAGTTTATTTGTATCAGATCCATTCGATATACATGAATTGGGGCCAAATGAGATCGATTGTCACTTTGTGTTAATTGCATATTCTCGAAATCTATTGACATCAATTGAAGTCGAATCACATCATTTCTCATATATCTGGAATTATGAGAGTTTATATGTGTCATATACATTCGACATAGATGAATTCGAGCCAATTGTGATCGATTTCCATTTTGTGTTGATTGTATATTCTCGAAATCTATTGATGTCAATTCAAGTCGAATCACATCATATCTCATATATTTGGAAGTATCAGAGTTTATTTGTATCAGATACATCCGATATAAATGAATTGAAGCCAATTGTGATGGATTGTCAATTTGTGTTGATTGCATATTCTCGAAATCTATTGACATTGATTGGAGTCGAATCACATCATTCCTCATATATTTGGAATTATTAGAGTTTATTTGTATCAGATATATTCGATATACATGAATTCAAGCCAATTGTGATTGATTGTCACTTTGTGTTAATTGTATATTCTCGAAATCTATTGACATTGATTGGAGTCGAATCACATCATTCCTCATATATCTGGAATTATTAGAGATTTTTTGTATAAGATTCATTCGATATACATGAATTGGGGCCAAATGAGATCGGTTGCCACTTTGTGTTAATTGTATATTCTCGAAATCTATTGACGTCTATTGATGTCAAATCACATCCTTCCTCATATATTTGGTATTATTAGAGTTTATTTATATCAGATACATCCGATATACATGAATTGAAGCCAAATGAGATCGATTGTCACTTTGTGTTAATTGTATATTCTCGAATTCTATTGACATTGATTGGAGTCGAATCACATCATTCCTCATATATTTGGAATTATTAGAGTTTACTCATATCAGATACATCCGATATACATGAATTGAAGCCAAATGAGATCGATTGTCACTTTGTGTTAATTGTATATTCTCGAAATCTATTGACATTGATTGGAGTCGAATCACATCATTCCTCATATATCTGGAATTATTAGAGTTTTTTTGTATAAGATTCTTTCGATATACATGAATTGGGGCCAAATGAGATCGGTTGCCACTTTGTGTTAATTGTATATTCTCGAAATCTATTGACGTCTATTGATGTCAAATCACATCCTTCCTCATATATTTGGTATTATTAGAGTTTATTTATATCAGATACATTCGATATACATGAATTGAAGCCAAATGAGATCGATTCTCACTTTGTGTTAATTGTATATTCTCGAAATCTATTGACGTCTATTGATGTCAAATCACATCCTTCCTTATATATTTGGAATTATTGGAGTTTATTTGTATCAGATATATTCGATATACATGAATTCAAGCCAATTGTGATTGATTGTCACTTTGTGTTAATTGTATATTCTCGAAATCTATTTGCGTCTATTGGAGTCAAATCACATCCTTCATTATATATTTGGAATTATTAGAGTTTATTTGTATCAGATATATTCGATATACATGAATTCAAGCCAATTCTGATCGATTGTCATTTTGTAGTAGTTGTATATTCTCGAAATCTATTGACATCGATTGATGTCAAATCACATCCTTCCTCATATATTTGGAATTATTAGAGTTTATTCGTATCAGATACATTCGATATACATGAATTGAAGCCAATTGTGATCGATTGTCACTTTGTGTTGATTGCATATTCTCGAAATCTATTGACATTGATTGGTGTCGAATCACATCATTTCTTACATATATGGAATTATCAGAGTTTATTTGTATCAGATTCATTCGATATACATGAATTGAAGCCAATTGTGATCGATTGTCACTTTGTGTTGATTGCATATTCTCGAAATCTATTGACATTGATTGGTGTCGAATCACATCATTTCTTACATATATGGAATTATTAGAGTTTATTTGTATCAGATTCATTCGATATACATGAATTGGGGCCAAATGAGATCGATTGTCACTTTGTGTTAATTGCATATTCTCGAAATCTATTGACATCAATTGAAGTCGAATCACATCATTTCTCATATATCTGGAATTATGAGAGTTTATATGTGTCATATACATTCGACATAGATGAATTCGAGCCAATTGTGATCGATTTCCATTTTGTGTTGATTGTATATTCTCGAAATCTATTGATGTCAATTCAAGTCGAATCACATCATATCTCATATATTTGGAAGTATCAGAGTTTATTTGTATCAGATACATCCGATATAAATGAATTGAAGCCAATTGTGATGGATTGTCAATTTGTGTTGATTGCATATTCTCGAAATCTATTGACATTGATTGGAGTCGAATCACATCATTCCTCATATATTTGGAATTATTAGAGTTTATTTGTATCAGATATATTCGATATACATGAATTCAAGCCAATTGTGATTGATTGTCACTTTGTGTTAATTGTATATTCTCGAAATCTATTGACATTGATTGGAGTCGAATCACATCATTCCTCATATATCTGGAATTATTAGAGTTTTTTTGTATAAGATTCTTTCGATATACATGAATTGGGGCCAAATGAGATCGGTTGCCACTTTGTGTTAATTGTATATTCTCGAAATCTATTGACGTCTATTGATGTCAAATCACATCCTTCCTCATATATTTGGTATTATTAGAGTTTATTTATATCAGATACATTCGATATACATGAATTGAAGCCAAATGAGATCGATTCTCACTTTGTGTTAATTGTATATTCTCGAAATCTATTGACGTCTATTGATGTCAAATCACATCCTTCCTTATATATTTGGAATTATTGGAGTTTATTTGTATCAGATATATTCGATATACATGAATTCAAGCCAATTGTGATTGATTGTCACTTTGTGTTAATTGTATATTCTCGAAATCTATTTGCGTCTATTGAAGTCAAATCACATCCTTCATTATATATTTGGAATTATTAGAGTTTATTTGTATCAGATATATTCGATATACATGAATTCAAGCCAATTCTGATCGATTGTCATTTTGTAGTAGTTGTATATTCTCGAAATCTATTGACATCGATTGAAGTCTAATCACATCATTCCTCATATATTTGGAATTATTAGAGTTTATTCATATCAGATACATCCGATATACATGAATTGAAGCCAATTGTGATCGATTGTCACTTTGTGTTAATTGTATATTCTCGAAATGTATTGACGTCTATTGATGTCAAATCACATCCTTCCTCATATATTTGGAATTATTAGAGTTTATTCGTATCAGATACATTCGATATACATGAATTGAAGCCAATTGTGATCGATTGTCACTTTGTGTTGATTGCATATTCTCGAAATCTATTGACATTGATTGGTGTCGAATCACATCATTTCTTACATATATGGAATTATCAGAGTTTATTTGTATCAGATTCATTCGATATACATGAATTGAAGCCAATTGTGATCGATTGTCACTTTGTGTTGATTGCATATTCTCGAAATCTATTGACATTGATTGGTGTCGAATCACATCATTTCTTACATATATGGAATTATTAGAGTTTATTTGTATCAGATTCATTCGATATACATGAATTGGGGCCAAATGAGATCGATTGTCACTTTGTGTTAATTGCATATTCTCGAAATCTATTGACATCAATTGAAGTCGAATCACATCATTTCTCATATATCTGGAATTATGAGAGTTTATATGTGTCATATACATTCGACATAGATGAATTCGAGCCAATTGTGATCGATTTCCATTTTGTGTTGATTGTATATTCTCGAAATCTATTGATGTCAATTCAAGTCGAATCACATCATATCTCATATATTTGGAAGTATCAGAGTTTATTTGTATCAGATACATCCGATATAAATGAATTGAAGCCAATTGTGATGGATTGTCAATTTGTGTTGATTGCATATTCTCGAAATCTATTGACATTGATTGGAGTCGAATCACATCATTCCTCATATATTTGGAATTATTAGAGTTTATTTGTATCAGATATATTCGATATACATGAATTCAAGCCAATTGTGATTGATTGTCACTTTGTGTTAATTGTATATTCTCGAAATCTATTGACATTGATTGGAGTCGAATCACATCATTCCTCATATATCTGGAATTATTAGAGTTTTTTTGTATAAGATTCTTTCGATATACATGAATTGGGGCCAAATGAGATCGGTTGCCACTTTGTGTTAATTGTATATTCTCGAAATCTATTGACGTCTATTGATGTCAAATCACATCCTTCCTCATATATTTGGTATTATTAGAGTTTATTTATATCAGATACATTCGATATACATGAATTGAAGCCAAATGAGATCGATTCTCACTTTGTGTTAATTGTATATTCTCGAAATCTATTGACGTCTATTGATGTCAAATCACATCCTTCCTTATATATTTGGAATTATTGGAGTTTATTTGTATCAGATATATTCGATATACATGAATTCAAGCCAATTGTGATTGATTGTCACTTTGTGTTAATTGTATATTCTCGAAATCTATTTGCGTCTATTGAAGTCAAATCACATCCTTCATTATATATTTGGAATTATTAGAGTTTATTTGTATCAGATATATTCGATATACATGAATTCAAGCCAATTCTGATCGATTGTCATTTTGTAATAGTTGTATATTCTCGAAATCTATTGACATCGATTGAAGTCTAATCACATCATTCCTCATATATTTGGAATTATTAGAGTTTATTCATATCAGATACATCCGATATACATGAATTGAAGCCAATTGTGATCGATTGTCACTTTGTGTTAATTGTATATTCTCGAAATGTATTGACGTCTATTGATGTCAAATCACATCCTTCCTCATATATTTGGAATTATTAGAGTTTATTCGTATCAGATACATTCGATATACATGAATTGAAGCCAATTGTGATCGATTGTCACTTTGTGTTGATTGCATATTCTCGAAATCTATTGACATTGATTGGTGTCGAATCACATCATTTCTTACATATATGGAATTATCAGAGTTTATTTGTATCAGATTCATTCGATATACATGAATTGAAGCCAATTGTGATCGATTGTCACTTTGTGTTGATTGCATATTCTCGAAATCTATTGACATTGATTGGTGTCGAATCACATCATTTCTTACATATATGGAATTATTAGAGTTTATTTGTATCAGATTCATTCGATATACATGAATTGGGGCCAAATGAGATCGATTGTCACTTTGTGTTAATTGTATATTCTCGAAATCTATTGACGTCTATTGATGTCAAATCACATCCTTCCTTATATATTTGGAATTATTAGAGTTTATTTGTATCAGATATATTCGATATACATGAATTCAAGCCAATTGTGATTGATTGTCACTTTGTGTTAATTGTATATTCTCGAAATCTATTTGCGTCTATTGAAGTCAAATCACATCCTTCATTATATATTTGGAATTATTAGAGTTTATTTGTATCAGATATATTCGATATACATGAATTGAAGCCAATTGTGATCGATTGTCACTTTGTGTTGATTGCATATTTCCGAAATCTATTGACATTGATTGGAGTGGAATCACATCATTCCTCATATATTTGGAATTATTAGAGTTTATTTGTATGAGTTTCATTCGATATACATGAATTGGGGCCAAATAAGTTCGATTGTCACTTTGTGTTAATTGTATATTCTCGAAATCTATTGACGTCTATTGATGTCAAATCACATCCTTCCTCATATAGTTGGTATTATAAGAGTTTATTCGTATCAGATACATCCGATATACATGAATTGAAGCCAATTGTGATCGATTGTTACTTTGTGTTGATTGCATATTCTCGAAATCTATTGACATTGATTGGTTTCGAATCACATCATTCCTTATATATTTGGAATTATTAGAGTTTATTTGTATCAGATTCATTCGATATACATGAATTGGGGCCAAATGAGATCGATTCTCACTTTGTGTTAATTGTATATTCTCGAAATCTATTGACGTCTATTGATGTCAAATCACATCCTTCCTTATATATTTGGAATTATTAGAGTTTATTTGTGTCAGATATATTCGATATACATGAATTCAAGCCAATTGTGATTGATTGTCACTTTGTGTTAATTGTATATTCTCGAAATCTATTTGCGTCTATTGAAGTCAAATCACATCCTTCATTATATATTTGGAATTATTAGAGTTTATTTGTATCAGATACATCCGATATACATGAATTGGAGCCAATTGTGATCGATTGTCAATTTGTATTGATTGCATATTCTCGAAATCTATCGACATCATTTGGAGTCGAATCACATCATTTCTCATATATTTGGAAATATTAGAGTTTATTTGTGTCAGATACATTCGATATACATGTATTGAAGCCAATTGTGATCGATTGTCACTATGTGTTGATTGCATATTCTCGAAATCTCATGACATTGATTGGAGTCGAATCACATCATCCCTCATATATTTGGAATTATTAGAGTTTATTTGTATCAGATCCATTCGATATACATGAATTGGGGCCAAATGAGATCGATTGTCACTTTGTGTTAATTGCATATTCTCGAAATCTATTGACATCAATTGAAGTCGAATCACATCATTTCTCATATATCTGGAATTATGAGAGTTTATATGTGTCATATACATTCGACATAGATGAATTCGAGCCAATTGTGATCGATTTCCATTTTGTGTTGATTGTATATTCTCGAAATCTATTGATGTCAATTCAAGTCGAATCACATCATATCTCATATATTTGGAAGTATCAGAGTTTATTTGTATCAGATACATCCGATATAAATGAATTGAAGCCAATTGTGATGGATTGTCAATTTGTGTTGATTGCATATTCTCGAAATCTATTGACATTGATTGGAGTCGAATCACATCATTCCTCATATATTTGGAATTATTAGAGTTTATTTGTATCAGATATATTCGATATACATGAATTCAAGCCAATTGTGATTGATTGTCACTTTGTGTTAATTGTATATTCTCGAAATCTATTTGCGTCTATTGAAGTCAAATCACATCCTTCATTATATATTTGGAATTATTAGAGTTTATTTGTATCAGATACATCCGATATACATGAATTGGAGCCAATTGTGATCGATTGTCAATTTGTGTTGATTGCATATTCTCGAAATCTATCGACATCATTTGGAGTCGAATCACATCATTTCTCATATATTTGGAAATATTAGAGTTTATTTGTGTCAGATACATTCGATATACATGTATTGAAGCCAAATGTGATCGATTGTCACTATGTGTTGATTGCATATTCTCGAAATCTCATGACATTGATTGGAGTCGAATCACATCATCCCTCATATATTTGGAATTATTAGAGTTTATTTGTATCAGATCCATTCGATATACATGAATTGGGGCCAAATGAGATCGATTGTCACTTTGTGTTAATTGCATATTCTCGAAATCTATTGACATCAATTGAAGTCGAATCACATCATTTCTCATATATCTGGAATTATGAGAGTTTATATGTGTCATATACATTCGACATAGATGAATTCGAGCCAATTGTGATCGATTTCCATTTTGTGTTGATTGTATATTCTCGAAATCTATTGATGTCAATTCAAGTCGAATCACATCATATCTCATATATTTGGAAGTATCAGAGTTTATTTGTATCAGATACATCCGATATAAATGAATTGAAGCCAATTGTGATGGATTGTCAATTTGTGTTGATTGCATATTCTCGAAATCTATTGACATTGATTGGAGTCGAATCACATCATTCCTCATATATTTGGAATTATTAGAGTTTATTCATATCAGATACATCCAATATACATGAATTGAAGCCAAATGAGATCGATTGTCACTTTGTGTTAATTGTATATTCTCGAAATCTATTGACATTGATTGGAGTCGAATCACATCATTCCTCATATATCTGGAATTATTAGAGTTTTTTTGTATAAGATTCATTCGATATACATGAATTGGGGCCAAATGAGATCGGTTGCCACTTTGTGTTAATTGTATATTCTCGAAATCTATTGACGTCTATTGATGTCAAATCACATCCTTCCTCATATATTTGGTATTATTAGAGTTTATTTATATCAGATACATCCGATATACATGAATTGAAGCCAAATGAGATCGATTGTCACTTTGTGTTAATTGTATATTCTCGAAATCTATTGACATTGATTGGAGTCGAATCACATCATTCCTCATATATTTGGAATTATTAGAGTTTACTCATATCAGATACATCCGATATACATGAATTGAAGCCAAATGAGATCGATTGTCACTTTGTGTTAATTGTATATTCTCGAAATCTATTGACATTGATTGGAGTCGAATCACATCATTCCTCATATATCTGGAATTATTAGAGTTTTTTTGTATAAGATTCATTCGATATACATGAATTGGGGCCAAATGAGATCGGTTGCCACTTTGTGTTAATTGTATATTCTCGAAATCTATTGACGTCTATTGATGTCAAATCACATCCTTCCTCATATATTTGGTATTATTAGAGTTTATTTATATCAGATACATTCGATATACATGAATTGAAGCCAAATGAGATCGATTCTCACTTTGTGTTAATTGTATATTCTCGAAATCTATTGACGTCTATTGATGTCAAATCACATCCTTCCTTATATATTTGGAATTATTGGAGTTTATTTGTATCAGATATATTCGATATACATGAATTCAAGCCAATTCTGATCGATTGTCATTTTGCAATAGTTGTATATTCTCGAAGTCTATTGACATCGATTGAAGTCTAATCACATCATTCCTCATATATTTGGAATTATTAGAGTTTATTCATATCAGATACATCCGATATACATGAATTGAAGCCAATTGTGATCGATTGTCACTTTGTGTTAATTGTATATTCTCGAAATGTATTGACGTCTATTGATGTCAAATCACATCCTTCCTCATATATTTGGAATTATTAGAGTTTATTCGTATCAGATACATTCGATATACATGAATTGAAGCCAATTGTGATCGATTGTCACTTTGTGTTGATTGCATATTCTCGAAATCTATTGACATTGATTGGTGTCGAATCACATCATTTCTTACATATATGGAATTATCAGAGTTTATTTGTATCAGATTCATTCGATATACATGAATTGGGGCCAAATGAGATCGATTGTCACTTTGTGTTAATTGTATATTCTCGAAATCTATTGACGTCTATTGATGTCAAATCACATTTTTCCTTATATATTTGGAATTATTAGTGTTTATTTGTATCAGATATATTCGATATACATGAATTCAAGCCAATTGTGATTGATTGTCACTTTGTGTTAATTGTATATTCTCGAAATCTATTTGCGTCTATTGAAGTCAAATCACATCCTTCATTATATATTTGGAATTATTAGAGTTTATTTGTATCAGATATATTCGATATACATGAATTGAAGCCAATTGTGATCGATTGTCACTTTGTGTTGATTGCATATTTCCGAAATCTATTGACATTGATTGGAGTGGAATCACATCATTCCTCATATATTTGGAATTATTAGAGTTTATTTGTATGAGATTCATTCGATATACATGAATTGGGGCCAAATAAGATCGATTGTCACTTTGTGTTAATTGTATATTCTCGAAATCTATTGAAGTCTATTGATGTCAAATCACATCCTTCCTCATATAGTTGGTATTATAAGAGTTTATTCGTATCAGATACATCCGATATACATGAATTGAAGCCAATTGTGATCGATTGTTACTTTGTGTTGATTGCATATTCTCGAAATCTATTGACATTGATTGGTTTCGAATCACATCATTCCTTATATATTTGGAATTATTAGAGTTTATTTGTATCAGATTCATTCGATATACATGAATTGGGGCCAAATGAGATTGATTCTCACTTTGTGTTAATTGTATATTCTCGAAATCTATTGACGTCTATTGATGTCAAATCACATCCTTCCTTATATATTTGGAATTATTAGAGTTTATTTGTATCAGATACATTCGATATACATGAATTGGGGCCAAATGAGATCGGTTGCCACTTTGTGTTAATTGTATATTCTCGAAATCTATTGACGTCTATTGAGGTCAAATCACATCCTTCATTATATATTTGGAATTATTAGAGTTTATTCGTATCGGATACATTCGATATACATGAATTGAAGCCAATTGTGATCGATTGTCACTTTGTGTTGATTGCATATTCTCGAAATCTATTGACATGAATTGAAGTCGAATCACATCATTTCTCATATATCTGGAATTATTAGAGTTTATTTGTGTCAGATACATTCGATATACATGAATTGAAGCCAATTGTGATCGATTGTCACTTTGTGTTGATTGCATATTTCCGAAATCTATTGACATTGATTGGTGTCGAATCACATCATTCCTCATATATTTGGAATTATTAAAGTTTATTTGTATCAGATACATTCGATATACATGAATTGAAGCCAATTGTGATCGATTGTCACTTTGTGTTGATTGCATATTCTCGAAATCTATTGACATCGATTGAAGTCGAATCACATCATTTCTCATATATCTGGAATTATTTGAGTTTATTTGTGTCAGATACATTCGATATACATGAATTGAAGCCAATTGTGATAGATTGTCACCGTGTGTTGCTTGCATATTCTCGAAATCTATTGACATTGATTGGTGTCGAATCACATCCTTCCTCATATATTTGGAATTATTAGAGTTAATTCGTATCGGATACATTCGATATACATGAATTAAAGCCAATTGTGATGGATTGTCACTTTGTGTTGATTGCATATTCTCGAAATCTATTGACATCGATTGAAGTCGAATCACATCATTTCTCATATATCTGGAATTATTTGAGTTTATTTGTGTCAGATTCATTCGATATACATGAATTGAAGCCAATTGTGATAGATTGTCACTGTGTGTTGATTGCATATTCTCGAAATCTATTGACATCGATTGAAGTCGAATCACATCATTTCTCATATATCTGGAATTATTTGAGTTTATTTGTGTCAGATTCATTCGATATACATGAATTGAAGCCAATTGTGATAGATTGTCACTGTGTGTTGATTGTATAATCTCGAAATCTATTGACATCGATTGGACTCGAATCACATCATTCCTCATATATTTGGAATTATCAGAGTTTATTTGTATCAGATTCATTCGATATACATGAATTGGGGCCAAATGAGATCGATTGTCACTTTGTGTTAATTGTATATTCTCGAAATCTATTGACGTCTATTGATGTCAAATCACATCCTTCCTCATATATTTGGAATTATTAAAGTTTATTTGTATCAGATTCATTCGATATACATGAATTGGGGCCAAATGAGATCGATTGTCACTTTGTGTTAATTGTATTTTCTTGAAATCTATTGACGTCTATTGATGTCAAATCACATCCTTCCTCATATATTTGGAATTATTAGAGTTTATTTGTATCAGATACATTCGATATACATGAATTGGGGCCAAATGAGATCGATTGTCACTTTGTGTTAATTGTATATTCTCGAAATCTATTGACGTCTATTTATGTCAAATCACATCCTTCCTCATATATTTGGAATTATTAGAGTTTATTTGTATCATATACATTCGATATACATGAATTGGAGCCAATTGTGATCGATTGTCACTTTGTGTTGATTGCATATTTCCAGAATCTATTGACATTGATTGGAGTCGAATGACATCATTCCTCATATATTTGGAATTATTAGAGTTTATTTATATCAGATACTTTCGATATACATGAATTGGAGCCAATTGTGATCGATTGTCACTTTGTGTTAATTGTATATTCTCGAAATCTATTGACATCGATTGAAGTCGAATCACATCATATCTCATATATTTGGAAGTATCAGAGTTTATTTGTATCAGATACATTCGATATACATGAATTGAAGCCAATTGTGATCGATTGTCACTTTGTGTTGATTGCATATTCTCGAAATCTATTGACATTGATTGGTGTCGAATCACATCATTCCTCATATATTTGGAATTATTAGAGTTTATTAGTATCAGATACATTCGATATACATGAATTGAAGCCAATTGTGATCGATTGTCACTTTGTGTTGATTGCATATTTCCGAAATCTATTGACATTGATTGGATTCGAATCACATCATTCCTCATATATTTGGAATTATTAGAGTTTATTTGTATAAGATTCATTCGATATAAATGAATTGGGGCCAAATAAGATCGATTGTCACTTTGTGTTAATTGTATATTCTCGAAATCTATTGACGTCTATTGATGTCAAATCACATCCTTCCTCATATATTTGGTATTATTAGAGTTTATTCGTATCAGATACATTCGATATACATGAATTGGGGCCAAATGAGACCGATTGTCACTTTGTGTTAATTGTATATTCTCGAAATCTATAGACGTCTATTGATGTCAAATCACATCCTTCCTCATATATTTGGAATTATTAGAGTTTATTCGTATCAGATACATTCGATATACATGAATTGAAGCCAATTGTGATCGATTGTCACTTTGTGTTGATTGCATATTTCCGAAATCTATTGACATTGATTGGATTCGAATCACATCATTCCTCATATATTTGGAATTATTAGAGTTTATTTGTATAAGATTCATTCGATATACATGAATTGGGGCCAAATAAGATCGATTGCCACTTTGTGTTAATTGTATATTCTCGAAATGTATTGACGTCTATTGATGTCAAATCACATCCTTCCTCATATATTTGGTATTATTAGAGTTTATTCGTATCAGATACATTCGATATACATGAATTGAAGCCAATTGTGATCGATTGTCACTTTGTGTTGATTGCATATTCTCGAAATCTATTGACATTGATTGGTGTCGAATCACATCATTCCTCATATATTTGGAATTATTAGAGTTTATTCATATCAGATACATTCGATATACATGAATTGAAGCCAATTGTGATCGATTGTCAATTTGTGTTAATTGCATATTCTCGGAATCTATTGACATCAATTGAGGTCAAATCACATCATTTCTCATATATCTGGAATTATTTGAGTTTATTTGTGTCAGATACATTCGAAATACATGAATTGAAGCCAATTGTGATAGATTGTCACTTTGTGTTGATTGCATATTCTCGAAATCTATTGACATTGATTGGACTCGAATCACATCATTCCTCATATATTTGGAATTATTAGAGTTTATTTGTATCAGATTCATTCGATATACATGAATTGGGGCCAAATGAGATCGATTGTCACTTTGTGTTAATTGTATATTCTCGAAATCTATTGACGTCTATTTATGTCAAATCACATCCTTCCTCATATATTTGGAATTATTAGAGTTTATTTGTATCATATACATTCGATATACATGAATTGGAGCCAATTGTGATCGATTGTCACTTTGTGTTGATTGCATATTTCCAGAATCTATTGACATTGATTGGAGTCGAATGACATCATTCCTCATATATTTGGAATTATTAAAGTTTATTTGTATCAGATTCATTCGATATACATGAATTGGGGCCAAATATGATCGATTGTCACTTTGTGTTAATTGTATATTCTCGAAATCTATTGACGTCTATTGATGTCAAATCACATCTTTCCTCATATATTTGGAATTATTAGAGTTTATTTATATCAGATACTTTCGATATA
Source organism: Diorhabda carinulata (assembly GCF_026250575.1). NCBI lineage: Eukaryota > Metazoa > Arthropoda > Insecta > Coleoptera > Chrysomelidae > Diorhabda > Diorhabda carinulata. Next base: position 3,949,175 of record NC_079473.1, on the reverse strand, counting down.
CATGAATTGGAGCCAATTGTGATCGATTGTCACTTTGTGTTTATTGTATATTCTCGAAATCTATTGACATCGATTGAAGTCGAATCACATCATATCTCATATATTTGGAAGTATCAGAGTTTATTTGTATCAGATACATTCGATATACATGAATTGAAGCCAATTGTGATCGATTGTCACTTTGTGTTGATTGCATATTCTCGAAATCTATTGACATTGATTGGTGTCGAATCACATCATTCCTCATATATTTGGAATTATTAGAGTTTATTAGTATCAGATACATTCGATATACATGAATTGAAGCCAATTGTGATCGATTGTCACTTTGTGTTGATTGCATATTTCCGAAATCTATTGACATTGATTGGATTCGAATCACATCATTCCTCATATATTTGGAATTATTAGAGTTTATTTGTATAAGATTCATTCGATATAAATGAATTGGGGCCAAATAAGATCGATTGTCACTTTGTGTTAATTGTATATTCTCGAAATCTATTGACGTCTATTGATGTCAAATCACATCCTTCCTCATATATTTGGTATTATTAGAGTTTATTCGTATCAGATACATTCGATATACATGAATTGGGGCCAAATGAGATCGATTGTCACTTTGTGTTAATTGTATATTCTCGAAATCTATAGACGTCTATTGATGTCAAATCACATCCTTCCTCATATATTTGGAATTATTAGAGTTTATTCGTATCAGATACATTCGATATACATGAATTGAAGCCAATTGTGATCGATTGTCACTTTGTGTTAATTGCATATTCTCGGAATCTATTGACATCAATTGAGGTCAAATCACATCATTTCTCATATATCTGGAAATATTAGAGTTTATTTGTGTCAGATACATTCGATATAGATGAACTCAAGCCAATTGTGATCGATTGTCACTTTGTGTTAATTGTATATTCTCGAAATATATTGACGTCTATTGATGTCAAATCAAATCCTTCCTCATATATTTTTTAATTATTAGAGTTTATTTGTGTCAGATACATTCGATATACATGAATTGAAGCCAATTGTGATCGATTGTCACTTTGTGTTGATTGCAAATTTCCGAAATCTATTGACATTGATTGGAGTCGAATCACATCATTCCTCATATATTTGGAATTATTAGATTTTATTTGTATCAGATTCATTCGATATACATGAATTGGGGCCAAATAAGAACGATTGTCACTTTGTGTTAATTGTATATTCTCGAAATCTATTGACGTCTATTGATGTCAAATCACATCCTCCCTCATATATTTGGAATTATTAGAGTTCATTTGTATCAGATACATTCGATATACATGAATTGAAGCCAATTGTGATCGATTGTCACTTTGTGTTGATTGCATATTCTCGATATCTATTGACATTGATTGGTGTCGAATCACATCATATCTCATATATTTGTAATTATTCGAGTTTATTTGTATCAGATTCATTCGATATACATGAACTGAAGCCAAATGAGATCGATTGTCACTTTGTGTTAATTGTATATTCTCGGAATCTATTGACGTCTATTGATGTCAAATCACATCCTTCCTCATATATTTGGAATTATTAGAGTTCATTCGTATCAGATACATTCGATATACATGAATTGAAGCCAATTGTGATCGATTGTCATTTTGTGTTAATTGTATATTCTCGAAATCTATTGACATCGATTGAAGTCGAATCACATCATATCTCATATATTTGGAAGTATCAGAGTTCATTTGTATCAGATACATTCGATATACATGAATTGAAGCCAATTGTGATCGATTGTCACTTTGTGTTGATTGCATATTCTCGAAATCTATTGACATTGATTGGACTCGAATCACATCAGTCCTCATATATTTGGAATTATTAGAGTTAATTTGTATCAGATTCATTCGATATAAATGAATTGAAGCCAATTGTGATCGATTGTCACTTTGTGTTAATTGTATATTCTCGAAATCTATTGACGTCTATTGATGTCTAATCACATCCTTCCTCATATATTTGGAATTATTAGAGTTTATTTGTATCAGATTCATTCGATATATATGAATTGGGACCAAATGAGATCGATTGTCACTTTGTGTTCATTGTATATTCTCGAAATCTATTGACGTCTATTGATGTCAAATCACATCCTTCCTTATATATTTGGAATTATTAGAGTTTATTCGTATCAGATACATTCGATATATATGAATTGAAGCCAATTGTGATCGATTGTCACTTTGTGTTGATTGCATATTCTCGAAATCTATTGACATCAATTGAAGTCGAATCACATCATTTCTCATATATTTGGAAATATTAGAGTTTATTTGTGTCAGATACATTCGATATACATGAATTGAAGCCAATTGTGATCGATTGTCACTTTGTGTTGATTGCATATTTCCGAAATCTATTGATATTGATTGGAGTCGAATCACATCATTCCTCATATATTTGGATTTATTAGAGTTTATTTGTATAAGATTCATTCGATATACATGAATTGGGGCCAAATAAGATCGATTGCCACTTTGTGTTAATTGTATATTCTCGAAATGTATTGACGTCTATTGATGTCAAATCACATCCTTCCTCATATATTTGGTATTATTAGAGTTTATTCGTATCAGATACATTCGATATACATGAATTGAAGCCAATTGTGATCGATTGTCACTTTGTGTTGATTGCATATTCTCGAAATCTATTGACATTGATTGGTGTCGAATCACATCATTCCTCATATATTTGGAATTATTAGAGTTTATATATAAGATATATATATTATATATAAGATTCATCCGATATACATGAATTGGAGCCATATAAGATCGATTGTCACTTTGTGTTAATTGTATATTCTCGAAATCTATTGACGTCTATTGATGTCAAATCACATCCTTCCTCATATATTTGGTATTATTAGAGTTTATTCGTATCAGATACATTCGATATACATGAATTAAAGCCAATTGTGATCGATTGTCACTTTGTGTTGATTGCATATTTCCGAAATCTATTGACATTGATTGGAGTCGAATCTCATCAGTCCTCATATATTCGGAATTATTAGAGTTTATTTGTATAAGATTCATTCGATATACATGAATTGGGGCCAAATAAGATCGATTGTCACTTTGTGTTAATTGTATATTCTCGAAATCTATTGACGTCTATTGATGTCAAATCACATCCTTCCTAATATATTTGGTATTATTAGAGTTTATTCGTATCAGATACATTCGATATACATTAATTGAAGCCAATTGTGATCGATTGTCACTTTGTGTTGATTGCATATTCTCGAAATCTATTGACATTGATTGGTGTCGAATCACTTCATTCCTCATATATTCGGAATTATTAGAGTTTATTTGTATCAGATTCATTCGATATACATGAATTGGGGCCAAATGAGATCGGTTGCCACTTTGTGTTAATTGTATATTCTCGAAATCTATTGACGTCTATTGATGTCAAATCACATCCTTCCTCATATATTTGGTATTATTAGAGTTTATTTATATCAGATACATCCGATATACATGAATTCAAGCCAATTGTGATCGATTGTCACTTTGTGTTAATTGTATATTCTCGAAATCTATTGGCGTCTATTGACGTCAAATCACATCCTTCCTCATATATTCGGAATTATTAGAGTTTATTTATATCAGATACATCCGAAATACATGAATTCAAGCCAATTGTGATCGATTGTCACTTTATGTTAATTGTATATTCTCGAAATCTATTGGCGTCTATTGATGTCAAATCACATCCTTCCTCATATATTTGGTATTATTAGAGTTTATTCGTATCAGATACATTCGATATACATTAATTGAAGCCAATTGTGATCGATTGTCACTTTGTGTTGATTGCATATTCTCGAAATCTATTGACCTTGATTGGAGTCGAATCACATCCTTCCTCATATATTTGGAATTATTAGAGTTTATTTGTATCAGATTCATTCGATATATATGAATTGGGGCCAAATGAGATCGATTGTCACTTTGTGTTCATTGTATATTCTCGAAATCTATTGACGTCTATTGATGTCAAATCACATCCTTCCTTATATATTTGGTATTATTAGAGTTTATTCGTATCAGATACATTCGATATACATTAATTGAAGCCAATTGTGATCGATTGTCACTTTGTGTTGATTGCATATTCTCGAAATCTATTGACATCAATTGAAGTCGAATCACATCATTTCTCATATATTTGGAAATATTAGAGTTTATTTGTGTCAGATACATTCGATATACATGAATTGAAGCCAATTGTGATCGATTGTCACTTTGTGTTGATTGCATATTTCCGAAATCTATTGATATTGATTGGAGTCGAATCACATCATTCCTCATATATTTGGATTTATTAGAGTTTATTTGTATAAGATTCATTCGATATACATGAATTGGGGCAAAATAAGATCGATTGCCACTTTGTGTTAATTGTATATTCTCGAAATGTATTGACGTCTATTGATGTCAAATCACATCCTTCCTCATATATTTGGTATTATTAGAGTTTATTCGTATCAGATACATTCGATATACATGAATTGAAGCCAATTGTGATCGATTGTCACTTTGTGTTGATTGCATATTCTCGAAATCTATTGACATTGATTGGTGTCGAATCACATCATTCCTCATATATTTGGAATTATTAGAGTTTATATATAAGATATATATATTATATATAAGATTCATCCGATATACATGAATTGGAGCCAAATAAGATCGATTGTCACTTTGTGTTAATTGTATATTCTCGAAATCTATTGACGTCTATTGATGTCAAATCACATCCTTCCTCATATATTTGGTATTATTAGAGTTTATTCGTATCAGATACATTCGATATACATGAATTAAAGCCAATTGTGATCGATTGTCACTTTGTGTTGATTGCATATTTCCGAAATCTATTGACATTGATTGGAGTCGAATCTCATCATTCCTCATATATTCGGAATTATTAGAGTTTATTTGTATAAGATTCATTCGATATACATGAATTGGGGCCAAATAAGATCGATTGTCACTTTGTGTTAATTGTATATTCTCGAAATCTATTGACGTCTATTGATGTCAAATCACATCCTTCCTAATATATTTGGTATTATTAGAGTTTATTCGTATCAGATACATTCGATATACATTAATTGAAGCCAATTGTGATCGATTGTCACTTTGTGTTGATTGCATATTCTCGAAATCTATTGACATTGATTGGTGTCGAATCACTTCATTCCTCATATATTCGGAATTATTAGAGTTTATTTGTATCAGATTCATTCGATATACATGAATTGGGGCCAAATGAGATCGGTTGCCACTTTGTGTTAATTGTATATTCTCGAAATCTATTGACGTCTATTGATGTCAAATCACATCCTTCCTCATAAATTTGGTATTATTAGAGTTTATTTATATCAGATACATCCGATATACATGAATTCAAGCCAATTGTGATCGATTGTCACTTTGTGTTAATTGTATATTCTCGAAATCTATTGGCGTCTATTGACGTCAAATCACATCCTTCCTCATATATTCGGAATTATTAGAGTTTATTTATATCAGATACATCCGAAATACATGAATTCAAGCCAATTGTGATCGATTGTCACTTTATGTTAATTGTATATTCTCGAAATCTATTGGCGTCTATTGATGTCAAATCACATCCTTCCTCATATATTTGGTATTATTAGAGTTTATTCGTATCAGATACATTCGATATACATTAATTGAAGCCAATTGTGATCGATTGTCACTTTGTGTTGATTGCATATTCTCGAAATCTATTGACCTTGATTGGAGTCGAATCACATCATTCCTCATATATTTGGAATTATTAGAGTTTATTTGTATAAGATTCATTCGATATACATGAATTGGGGCCAAATAAGATCGATTGTCACTTTTTGTTAATTGTATATTCTCGAAATCTATTGACGTTTATTGATGTCAAATCACATCCTTCCTCATATATTTGGTATTATTAGAGTTTATTTGTATAAGATTCATTCGATATACATGAATTGGGGCCAAATAAGATCGATTGTCACTTTGTGTTAATTGTATATTCTCGAAATGTATTGACGTCTATTGATGTCAAATCACATCCTTCCTCATATATTTGGTATTATTAGAGTTTATTCGTAACAGATACATTCGATATACATGAATTGAAGCCAATTGTGATCGATTGTCACTTTGTGTTGATTGCATATTCTCGAAATCTATTGACATTGATTGGTGTCGAATCACATCATCCGTCATATATTTGGAATTATTAGAGTTTATTTGTATCAGATTCATTCGATATACATGAATTGGGGCCAAATGAGATCGATTGTCACTTTGTGTTAATTGTATATTCTCGAAATCTATTGGCGTCTATTGATGTCAAATCACATATTTCCTTATATATTTGGAATTATTAGAGTTTATTTATATCAGATACATCCGATATACATGAATTCAATCCAATTGTGATCGATTGTCACTTTATGTTAATTGTATATTCTCGAAATCTATTGGCGTCTATTGATGTCAAATCACATCCTTCCTCATATATTTGGAATATATAGAGTTTATTTGTATCAGATATATTCGATATACATGAATTGAAGCCAATTGTGATCGATTGTCACTTTGTGTTGATTGCATATTTCCGAAATCTATTGACATTGATTGGAGTCGAATCACATCATTCCTCATATATTTGGAATTATTAGAGTTTATTTGTATAAGATTCATTCGATATACATGAATTGGGGCCAAATATGATCGATTGTCACTTTTTGTTAATTGTATATTCTCGAAATCTATTGACGTCTATTGATGTCAAATCACATCCTTCCTCATATATTTGGTATTATTAGAGTTTATTCGTATCAGATACATTCGATATATATACATGAATTGAAGCCAATTGTGATCGACTGTCACTTTGTGTTGATTGCATATTCTCGAAATCTATTGACATCAATTGAAGTCGAATTACATCATTTCTCATATATCTGGAATTATTAGAATTTATTTGTGTCAGATACACTCGATATAGATGAATTCAAGCCAATTGTGATCGATTGTCATTTTGTAATAATTGTATATTCTCGAAATCTATTGACATCGATTGAAGTCTAATCACATCATTCCTCACATATTTGGAATTATTAGAGTTTATTTGTATAAGATTCATTCGATATACATGAATTGGGGCCAAATAAGATCGATTGTCACTTTATGTTAATTGTATATTCTCGAAACCTATTGGCGTCTATTGATGTCAAATCACATCCTTCCTCATATATTTGGAATTATTAGAGTTTATTTGTATAAGATTCATTCGATATACATGAATTGGGGCCAAATAAGATCGATTGTCACTTTGTGTTAATTGTATATTCTCGAAATGTATTGACGTCTATTGATGTCAAATCACATCCTTCCTTATATATTTGGAATTATTAGAGTTTATTTGCATCAGATATATTCGATATACATGAATTGAAGCCAATTGTGATCGATTGTCACTTTGTGTTGATTGCATATTTCCGAAATCTATTGACATCGATTGAAGTCGAATCACATCATTCCTCATATATTTGGAATTATTAGAGTTTATTTGTATCAGATTCATCCGATATACATGAATTGGGGCCAAATGAAATCTATTGTCACTTTGTGTTAATTGTATATTCTCGAAATCTATTGACGTCTATTGATGTCAAATCACATCCTTTCTCATATATTTGGAATTATTAGAGTTTATTTGTATCAGATACATTCGATATACATGAATTGAAGCCAATTGTGATCGATTGTCACTTTGTGTTGATTGCATATTTCCGAAATCTATTGACATTGATTAGAGTCGAATCACATCATTCCTCTTATATTTCGAATTATTAGAGTTTATTTGTATCAGATACATTCGATATACCTGTATTGAAGCCAATTGTGATCGATTGTCACTTTGTGTTGATTGCATATTCTCGAAATCTATTTACATTGATTGGTGTCGAATCACATCATTCTTCATATATTTGGAATTATTAGAGTTTATTTGTATCAGATTCGTTCGATATACATGGATTGGGGCCAAATGAGATCGATTGTAACTTTGTGTTAATTGTATATTCTCGAAATCTATTGACGTCTATTGATGTCAAATCACATCCTTCCTCATATATTTGGAATTATTAGAGTTTATTCGTATCAGATACATTCGATATACATGAATTGAAGCCAATTGTGATCGATTGTCACCTTGTGTTGATTGTATATTCTCGAAATCTATTGACATCAATTGAAGTCGAATCACATCATTTCTCATATATCTGGAAGTATCAGAGTTTATTTGTATCAGATACATTCGATATATATGAATTGAAGCCAATTGTGATCGATTGTCACTTTGTGTTGATTGCATATTCTCGAAATCTTTTCACGTCGATTGAAGTCGAATCACATCATATCTCATATATTTGGAAGTATCAGAGTTTATTTGTATCAGATACATTCGATATATATGAATTGAAGCCAATTGCGATCGATTGTCTTTTTGTGTTGATTGCATAATCTCGAAATCTATTCACATCGATTGAAGTCGAATCACATCATATCTCATATATTTTGAAGTATCAGTGTTTATTTCTATCAGATACATCCGATATACATGAATTGAAGCAAATTGTGATCGATTGTCACTTTGTGTTAATTGTATATTCTCGAAATTCATTGACATCGATTGAAGTCGAATCACATCATATCTCATATATTTGGAAGTATCAGAGTTTATTTGTATCAGATACATTCGATATATATGAATTGAAGCCAATTGTGATCGATTGTCACTTTGTGTTGATTGCATTATCTCGAAATCTATTCACATCGATTGAAGTCGAATCACATCATATCTCATATATTTGGAAGTACCAGAGTTTATTTGTATCAGATACATCCTATATACATGAATTCAAGCAAATTGTGATCGATTGTCACTTTGTGTTGATTGTATATTCTCGAAATCCTTTGACATCGATTGAAGTCGAATCACATCATATCTCATATATTTGGAAGTATCAGAGTTTATTTGTATCAGATACATCCGATATACATGAATTTAAGCCAATTGTGATCGATTGTCACTTTGTGTTGATTGTATATTCTCGGAATCTATTGACGTCTATTGATGTCAAATCACATCTTTCCTCATATATTTGGAATTATTAGAGTTTATTTATATCAGATACATCCGATATACATGAATTCAAGCCAATTGTGATCGATTGTCACTTTGTGTTAATTGTATATTCTCGAAATCCATTGACATCGATTGAAGTCGAATCACATCATATCTCATATATTTGGAAGTATCAGAATTTATTTGTATCAGATACATCCGATATACATGAATTGAAGCCAATTGTGATCGATTGTCACTTTGTGTTGATTGCATATTCTCGAAATCTATTCACATCGATTGAAGTCGAAACACATCATATCTCATATATTTGGAAGTATCAGAGTTTATTTGTATCAGATACATCCGATATACATGAATTGAAGCCAATTGTGATCGATTGTCACTTTGTGTTGATTACATATTCTCGAAATCTATCGACATCAATTGGAGTCGAATCACATCATATCTCATATATTTGGAAGTATCAGAGTTTATTTGTATCAGATACATCCGATATACATGAATTGAAGCCAATTGTGATCGATTGTCACTTTGTGTTGATTGCATATTCTCGAAATCTATTGACATTGATTGGTGTCGAATCACATCATTCCTCATATATTTGGAATTATTAGAGTTTATATATAAGATATATATATTATATATAAGATTCATCCGATATACATGAATTGGAGCCAAATAAGATCGATTGTCACTTTGTGTTAATTGTATATTCTCGAAATCTATTGACGTCTATTGATGTCAAATCACATCCTTCCTCATATATTTGGTATTATTAGAGTTTATTCGTATCAGATACATTCGATATACATGAATTAAAGCCAATTGTGATCGATTGTCACTTTGTGTTGATTGCATATTTCCGAAATCTATTGACATTGATTGGAGTCGAATCTCATCATTCCTCATATATTCGGAATTATTAGAGTTTATTTGTATAAGATTCATTCGATATACATGAATTGGGGCCAAATAAGATCGATTGTCACTTTGTAATAATTGTATATTCTCGAAATCTATTGACGTCTATTGATGTCAAATCACATCCTTCCTAATATATTTGGTATTATTAGAGTTTATTCGTATCAGATACATTCGATATACATTAATTGAAGCCAATTGTGAAGGATTGTCACTTTGTGTTGATTGCATATTCTCGAAATCTATTGACATTGATTGGTGTCGAATCACTTCATTCCTCATATATTCGGAATTATTAGAGTTTATTTGTATCAGATTCATTCGATATACATGAATTGGGGCCAAATGAGATCGGTTGCCACTTTGTGTTAATTGTATATTCTCGAAATCTATTGACGTCTATTGATGTCAAATCACATCCTTCCTCATATATTTGGTATTATTAGAGTTTATTTATATCAGATACATCCGATATACATGAATTCAAGCCAATTGTGATCGATTGTCACTTTGTGTTAATTGTATATTCTCGAAATCTATTGGCGTCTATTGACGTCAAATCACATCCTTCCTCATATATTCGGAATTATTAGAGTTTATTTATATCAGATACATCCGAAATACATGAATTCAAGCCAATTGTGATCGATTGTCACTTTATGTTAATTGTATATTCTCGAAATCTATTGGCGTCTATTGATGTCAAATCACATCCTTCCTCATATATTTGGAATTATTAGAGTTTATTTGTATAAGATTCATTCGATATACATGAATTGGGGCCAAATAAGATCGATTGTCACTTCTTGTTAATTGTATATTCTCGAAATCTATTGACGTTTATTGATGTCAAATCACATCCTTCCTCATATATTTGGTATTATTAGAGTTTATTTGTATAAGATTCATTCGATATACATGAATTGGGGCCAAATAAGATCGATTGTCACTTTGTGTTAATTGTATATTCTCGAAATGTATTGACGTCTATTGATGTCAAATCACATCCTTCCTCATATATTTGGTATTATTAGAGTTTATTCGTAACAGATACATTCGATATACATGAATTGAAGCCAATTGAGATCGATTGTCACTTTGTGTTGATTGCATATTCTCGAAATCTATTGACATTGATTGGTGTCGATCACATCATTCGTCATATATTTGGGATTATTAGAGTTTATTTGTATCAGATACATCCGATATACATGAATTCAATCCAATTGTGATCGATTGTCACTTTATGTTAATTGTATATTCTCGAAATCTTTTGGCGTCTATTGATGTCAAATCACATCCTTCCTTATATATTTGGAATTATTAGAGTTTATTTATATCAGATACATCCGATATACATGAATTCAATCCAATTGTGATCGATTGTCACTTTATGTTAATTGTATATTCTCGAAATCTATTGGCGTCTATTGATGTCAAATCACATCCTTCCTCATATATTTGGAATTAATAGAGTTTATTTGTATCAGATATATTCGATATACATGAATTGAAGCCAATTGTGATCGATTGTCACTTTGTGTTGATTGCATATTTCCGAAATCTATTGACATTGATTGGAGTCGAATCACATCATTCCTCATATATTTGGAATTATTAGAGTTTATTTGTATAAGATTCATTCGATATACATGAATTGGGGCCAAATATGATCGATTGTCACTTTTTGTTAATTGTATATTCTCGAAATCTATTGGCGTCTATTGATGTCAAATCACATCCTTCCTTATATATTTGGAATTATTAGAGTTTATTTATATCAGATACATCCGATATACATGAATTCAATCCAATTGTGATCGATTGTCACTTTATGTTAATTGTATATTCTCGAAATCTATTGGCGTCTATTGATGTCAAATCACATCCTTCCTCATATATTTGGAATTAATAGAGTTTATTTGTATCAGATATATTCGATATACATGAATTGAAGCCAATTGTGATCGATTGTCACTTTGTGTTGATTGCATATTTCCGAAATCTATTGACATTGATTGGAGTCGAATCACATCATTCCTCATATATTTGGAATTATTAGAGTTTATTTGTATAAGATTCATTCGATATACATGAATTGGGGCCAAATATGATCGATTGTCACTTTTAGTTAATTGTATATTCTCGAAATCTATTGACGTCTATTGATGTCAAATCACATCCTTCCTCATATATTTGGTATTATTAGAGTTTATTCGTATCAGATACATTCGATATATATACATGAATTGAAGCCAATTGTGATCGACTGTCACTTTGTGTTGATTGCATATTCTCGAAATCTATTGACATCAATTGAAGTCGAATTACATCATTTCTCATATATCTGGAATTATTAGAATTTATTTGTGTCAGATACACTCGATATAGATGAATTCAAGCCAATTGTGATCGATTGTCATTTTGTAATAATTGTATATTCTCGAAATCTATTGACATCGATTGAAGTCTAATCACATCATTCCTCACATATTTGGAATTATTAGAGTTTATTTGTATAAGATTCATTCGATATACATGAATTGGGGCCAAATAAGATCGATTGTCACTTTATGTTAATTGTATATTCTCGAAACCTATTGGCGTCTATTGATGTCAAATCACATCCTTCCTCATATATTTGGAATTATTAGAGTTTATTTGTATAAGATTCATTCGATATACATGAATTGGGGCCAAATAAGATCGATTGTCACTTTGTGTTAATTGTATATTCTCGAAATGTATTGACGTCTATTGATGTCAAATCACATCCTTCCTTATATATTTGGAATTATTAGAGTTTATTTGCATCAGATATATTCGATATACATGAATTGAAGCCAATTGTGATCGATTGTCACTTTGTGTTGATTGCATATTTCCGAAATCTATTGACATCGATTGAAGTCGAATCACATCATTCCTCATATATTTGGAATTATTAGAGTTTATTTGTATCAGATTCATCCGATATACATGAATTGGGGCCAAATGAAATCTATTGTCACTTTGTGTTAATTGTATATTCTCGAAATCTATTGACGTCTATTGATGTCAAATCACATCCTTTCTCATATATTTGGAATTATTAGAGTTTATTTGTATCAGATACATTCGATATACATGAATTGAAGCCAATTGTGATCGATTGTCACTTTGTGTTGATTGCATATTTCCGAAATCTATTGACATTGATTAGAGTCGAATCACATCATTCCTCATATATTTCGAATTATTAGAGTTTATTTGTATCAGATACATTCGATATACCTGAATTGAAGCCAATTGTGATCGATTGTCACTTTGTGTTGATTGCATATTCTCGAAATCTATTGACATTGATTGGTGTCGAATCACATCATTCTTCATATATTTGGAATTATTAGAGTTTATTTGTATCAGATTCGTTCGATATACATGGATTGGGGCCAAATGAGATCGATTGTAACTTTGTGTTAATTGTATATTCTCGAAATCTATTGACGTCTATTGATGTCAAATCACATCCTTCCTCATATATTTGGAATTATTAGAGTTTATTCGTATCAGATACATTCGATATACATGAATTGAAGCCAATTGTGATCGATTGTCACCTTGTGTTGATTGTATATTCTCGAAATCTATTGACATCAATTGAAGTCGAATCACATCATTTCTCATATATCTGGAAGTATCAGAGTTTATTTGTATCAGATACATTCGATATATATGAATTGAAGCCAATTGTGATCGATTGTCACTTTGTGTTGATTGCATATTCTCGAAATCTTTTCACGTCGATTGAAGTCGAATCACATCATATCTCATATATTTGGAAGTATCAGAGTTTATTTGTATCAGATACATTCGATATATATGAATTGAAGCCAATTGCGATCGATTGTCTTTTTGTGTTGATTGCATAATCTCGAAATCTATTCACATCGATTGAAGTCGAATCACATCATATCTCATATATTTTGAAGTATCAGAGTTTATTTCTATCAGATACATCCGATATACATGAATTGAAGCAAATTGTGATCGATTGTCACTTTGTGTTAATTGTATATTCTCGAAATCCATTGACATCGATTGAAGTCGAATCACATCATATCTCATATATTTGGAAGTATCAGAGTTTATTTGTATCAGATACATTCGATATATATGAATTGAAGCCAATTGTGATCGATTGTCACTTTGTGTTGATTGCATATTCTCGAAATCTATTCACATCGATTGAAGTCGAATCACATCATATCTCATATATTTGGAAGTACCAGAGTTTATTTGTATCAGATACATCCTATATACATGAATTGAAGCAAATTGTGATCGATTGTCACTTTGTGTTGATTGCATATTCTCGAAATCTATCGACATCAATTGGAGTCGAATCACATCATTTCTCATATATTTGGAAATATTAAAGTTTATTTGTGTCAGATACATTCGATATACATGAATTGAAGCCAATTGTGATCGATTGTCACTATGTGTTGTTGCTTATTCTCGAAATCTATTGACATTGATTGGAGTCGAATCACATCATTCCTCATATATTTGGAATTATTAGAGTTTATTTATATCAGATACATCCGATATACATGAATTCAAGCCAATTGTGATCGATTGTCACTTTGTGTTAATTGTATATTCTCGAAATCCATTGACATCGATTGAAGTCGAATCACATCATATCTCATATATTTGGAAGTATCAGAGTTTATTTGTATCAGATACATCCGATATACATGAATTTAAGCCAATTGTGATCGATTGTCACTTTGTGTTGATTGTATATTCTCGAAATCTATTGACGTCTATTGATGTCAAATCACATCTTTCCTCATATATTTGGAATTATTAGAGTTTATTTATATCAGATACATCCGATATACATGAATTCAAGCCAATTGTGATCGATTGTCACTTTGTGTTAATTGTATATTCTCGAAATCCATTGACATCGATTGAAGTCGAATCACATCATATCTCATATATTTGGAAGTATCAGAGTTTATTTGTATCAGATACATTCGATATATATGAATTGAAGCCAATTGTAATCGATTGTCACTTTGTGTTGATTGCATATTCTTGAAATCTTTTCACATCGATTGAAGTCGAATCACATCATATTTCATATATTTGGAAGAATCTGAGTTTATTTGTATCAGATACATCCGATATACATGAATTTAAACCAATTGTGATCGATTGTCACTTTGTGTTGATTGTATATTCTCGAAATCTATTGACGTCTATTGATGTCAAATCACATCTTTCCTCATATATTTGGAATTATTAGAGTTTATTCGTAACAGATACATTCGATATACATGAATTGAAGCCAATTGTGATCGATTGTCACTTTGTGTTGATTGCATATTCTCGAAATCTATTGACATTGATTGGTGTCGAATCACATCATTCGTCATATATTTGGAATTATTAGAGTTTATTTGTATCAGATACATCCGATATACATGAATTCAATCCAATTGTGATCGATTGTCACTTTATGTTAATTGTATATTCTCGAAATCTATTGGCGTCTATTGATGTCAAATCACATCCTTCCTCATATATTTGGAATTAATAGAGTTTATTTGTATCAGATATATTCGATATACATGAATTGAAGCCAATTGTGATCGATTGTCACTTTGTGTTGATTGCATATTTCCGAAATCTATTGACATTGATTGGAGTCGAATCACATCATTCCTCATATATTTGGAATTATTAGAGTTTATTTGTATCAGATTCATTCGATATACATGAATTGGGGCCAAATGAGATCGATTGTCACTTTGTGTTAATTGCATATTCTCGAAATCTATTGACATCAATTGAAGTCGAATCACATCATTTCTCATATATCTGGATGTATTAGAGTTTATTTGTGTCAGATACATTCGATATAGATGAAATCAAGCCAATTGTGATCGATTGTCACTTTGTGTTAATTGTATATTCTCGAAATCTATTGAAGTCTATTGATGTCAAATCACATCCTCCCTCATATATTTGGAATTATTAGAGTTTATTCGTATCAGATACATTCGATATACATGAATTGAAGCCAATTGTGATCGATTGTCACTTTGTGTTAATTGTATATTCTCGAAATCCATTGACATCGATTGAAGTCGAATCACATCATATCTCATATATTTGGAAGTATCTGAGTTTATTTGTATCAGATACATCCGATATACATGAATTTAAGCCAATTGTGATCGATTGTCACTTTGTGTTGATTGTATATTCTCGAAATCCATTGACATCGATTGAAGTCGAATCACATCATATCTCATATATTTGGAATTATCAGAGTTTATTTGTATCAGATACATTCGATATATATGAATTGAAGCCAATTGTGATCGATTGTCTTTTTGTGTTGATTGCATATTCTCGAAATCTATTCACATCGATTGAAGTCGAATCACATCATATCTCATATATTTGTAAGTATCAGAGTTTATTTCTTTCAGATACATCCGATATACATGAATTGAAGCAAATTGTGATCGATTGTCACTTTGTGTTAATTGTATCTTCTCGAAATCCATTGACATCGATTGAAGTCGAATCACATCATATCTCATATATTTGGAAGTATCAGAGTTTATTTGTATCAGATACATTCGATATATATGAATTGAAGCCAAATGTGATCGATTGTCACTATGTGTTGATTGCATATTCTCGAAATATATTGACATTGATTGGAGTCGAATCACATCATTCCTCATATATTTGGAATTATTAGAGTTTATTTGTATCAGATACATCCGATATACATGAATTGAAGCCAATTGTGATCGATTGTCACTTTGTGTTGATTACATATTCTCGAAATCTATCGACATCAATTGGAGTCGAATCACATCATATCTCATATATTTGGAAGTATCAGAGTTTATTTGTATCAGATACTTTCGATATACATGAATTGAAGCCAATTGTGATCGATTGTCACTTTGTGTTGATTGCATATTCTCGAAATCTATTGACATTGATTGGTGTCGAATCACATCATTCCTCATATATTTGGAATTATTAGAGTTTATTTGTATCAGATTCATTCGATATACATGAATTGGGGCCAAATGAGATCGATTGTCACTTTGTGTTAATTGCATATTCTCGAAATCTATTGACATCAATTGAAGTCGAATCACATCATTTCTCATATATCTGGATGTATTAGAGTTTATTTGTGTCAGATACATTCGATATAGATGAATTCAAGCCAATTGTGATCGATTGTCACTTTGTGTTAATTGTATATTCTCGAAATCTATTGAAGTCTATTGATGTCAAATCACATCCTTCCTCATATATTTGGAATTATTAGAGTTTATTCGTATCAGATACATTCGATATACATGAATTGAAGCCAATTGTGATCGATTGTCACTTTGTGTTAATTGTATATTCTCGAAATCCATTGACATCGATTGAAGTCGAATCACATCATATCTCATATATTTGGAAGTATCTGAGTTTATTTGTATCGGATACATTCGATATACATGAATTGAAGCCAATTGTGATCGATTGTCACTTTGTGTTGATTGCATATTCTCGAAATCTATTCACATCGATTGAAGTCGAAACACATCATATCTCATATATTTGGAAGTATCAGAGTTTATTTGTATCAGATACATCCGATATACATGAATTGAAGCCAATTGTGATCGATTGTCACTTTGTGTTGATTACATATTCTCGAAATCTATCGACATCAATTGGAGTCGAATCACATCATATCTCATATATTTGGAAGTATCAGAGTTTATTTGTATCAGATACATCCGATATACATGAATTGAAGCCAATTGTGATCGATTGTCACTTTGTGTTGATAACATATTCTCGAAATCTATCGACATCAATTGGAGTCGAATCACATCATTTCTCATATATTTGGAAATATTAGAGTTTATTTGTGTCAGATACATTCGATATACATGAATTGAAGCCAATTGTGATCGATTGTCACTATGTGTTGATTGCATATTCTCGAAATCTATTGACATTGATTGGAGTCGAATCGCATCATTCCTCATATATTTGGAATTATTAGAGTTTATTTGTATCAGATTCATTCGATATACATGAATTGGGGCCAAATGAGATCGATTGTCACTTTGTGTTAATTGCATATTCTCGAAATCTATTGACATCAATTGAAGTCGAATCACATCATTTCTCATATATCTGGATGTATTAGAGTTTATTTGTGTCAGATACATTCGATATAGATGAAATCAAGCCAATTGTGATCGATTGTCACTTTGTGTTAATTGTATATTCTCGAAATCTATTGAAGTCTATTGATGTCAAATCACATCCTCCCTCATATACTTGGAATTATTAGAGTTTATTCGTATCAGATACATTCGATATACATGAATTGAAGCCAATTGTGATCGATTGTCACTTTGTGTTAATTGTATATTCTCGAAATCCATTGACATCGATGGAAGTCGAATCACATCATATCTCATATATTTGGAAGTATCTGAGTTTATTTGTATCAGATACATCCGATATACATGAATTTAAGCCAATTGTGATCGATTGTCACTTTGTGTTGATTGTATATTCTCGAAATCCATTGACATCGATTGAAGTCGAATCACATCATATCTCATATATTTGTAATTATCAGAGTTTATTTGTATCAGATACATTCGATATATATGAATTGAAGCCAATTGTGATCGATTGTCTTTTTGTGTTGATTGCATATTATCGAAATCTATTCACATCGATTGAAGTCGAATCACATCATATCTCATATATTTGTAAGTATCAGAGTTTATTTCTATCAGATACATCCGATATACATGAATTGAAGCAAATTGTGATCGATTGTCACTTTGTGTTAATTGTATCTTCTCGAAATCCATTGACATCGATTGAAGTCGAATCACATCATATCTCATATATTTGGAAGTATCAGAGTTTATTTGTATCAGATACATTCGATATATATGAATTGAAGCCAATTGTGATCGATTGTCACTTTGTGTTGATTGCATATTCTCGAAATCTATTTACATCGATTGAATGCGAATCACATCATATCTCATATATTTGGAAGTATCAGAGTTTATTTGTATCAGATACATCCTATATACATGAATTGAAGCAAATTGTGATCGATTGTCACTTTGTGTTGATTGCATATTCTCGAAATCTATCGACATCAATTGGAGTCGAATCACATCATTTCTCATATATTTGGAAATATTAGAGTTTATTTGTGTCAGATACATTCGATATACATGAATTGAAGCCAAATGTGATCGATTGTCACTATGTGTTGATTGCATATTCTCGAAATATATTGACATTGATTGTTGTCAAATCACATCATTCCTCATATATTTGGAATTATTAGAGTTTATTTGTATCAGATACATCCGATATACATGAATTGAAGCCAATTGTGATCGATTGTCACTTTGTGTTGATTACATATTCTCGAAATCTATCGACATCAATTGGAGTCGAATCACATCATATCTCATATATTTGGAAGTATCAGAGTTTATTTGTATCAGATACTTTCGATATACATGAATTGAAGCCAATTGTGATCGATTGTCACTTTTTGTTGATTGCATATTCTCGAAATCTATTGACATTGATTGGTGTCGAATCACATCATTCCTCATATATTTGGAATTATTAGAGTTTATTTGTATCAGATTCATTCGATATACATGAATTGGGGCCAAATGAGATCGATTGTCACTTTGTGTTAATTGCATATTCTCGAAATCTATTGACATCAATTGAAGTCGAATCACATCATTTCTCATATATCTGGATGTATTAGAGTTTATTTGTGTCAGATACATTCGATATAGATGAATTCAAGCCAATTGTGATCGATTGTCACTTTGTGTTAATTGTATATTCTCGAAATCTATTGAAGTCTATTGATGTCAAATCACATCCTTCCTCATATATTTGGAATTATTAGAGTTTATTCGTATCAGATACATTCGATATACATGAATTGAAGCCAATTGTGATCGATTGTCACTTTGTGTTAATTGTATATTCTCGAAATCCATTGACATCGATTGAAGTCGAATCACATCATATCTCATATATTTGGAAGTATCTGAGTTTATTTGTATCAGATACATCCGATATACATGAATTGAAGCCAATTGTGATCGATTGTCACTTTGTGTTGATAACATATTCTCGAAATCTATCGACATCAATTGGAGTCGAATCACATCATTTCTCATATATTTGGAAATATTAGAGTTTATTTGTGTCAGATACATTCGATATACATGAATTGAAGCCAATTGTGATCGATTGTCACTATGTGTTGATTGCATATTCTCGAAATCTATTGACATTGATTGGAGTCGAATCGCATCATTCCTCATATATTTGGAATTATTAGAGTTTATTTGTACCAGATTCATTCGATATACATGAATTGGGGCCAAATGAGATCGATTGTCACTTTGTGTTAATTGCATATTCTCGAAATCTATTGACATCAATTGAAGTCGAATCACATCATTTCTCATATATCTGGATGTATTAGAGTTTATTTGTGTCAGATACATTCGATATAGATGAATTCAAGCCAATTGTGATCGATTGTCACTTTGTGTTAATTGTATATTCTCGAAATCTATTGAAGTCTATTGATGTCAAATCACATCCTTCCTCATATATTTGGAATTATTAGAGTTTATTCGTATCAGATACATTCGATATACATGAATTGAAGCCAATTGTGATCGATTGTCACTTTGTGTTGATTGTATATTCTCGAAATCCATTGACATCGATTGAAGTCGAATCACATCATATCTCATATATTTGGAAGTATCAGAGTTTATTTGTATCAGATACATTCGATATATATGAATTAAAGCCAATTGTGATCGATTGTCTTTTTGTGTTGATTGCATATTCTCGAAATCTATTCACATCGATTGAAGTCGAATCACATCATATCTCATATATTTGGAAGTATCAGAGTTTATTTCTATCAGATACATCCGATATACATGAATTGAAGCAAATTGTGATCGATTGTCACTTTGTGTTAATTGTATCTTCTCGAAATCCATTGACATCGATTGAAGTCGAATCACATCATATCTCATATATTTGGAAGTATCAGAGTTTATTTGTATCAGATACATTCGATATATATGAATTGAAGCCAATTGTGATCGATTGTCACTTTGTGTTGATTGCATATTCTCGAAATCTATTCACATCGATTGAATTCGAATCACATCATATCTCATATATTTGGAAGTATCAGAGTTTATTTGTATCAGATACATCCTATATACATGAATTGAAGCAAATTGTGATCGATTGTCACTTTGTGTTGATTGCATATTCTCGAAATCTATCGACATCAATTGGAGTCGAATCACATCATTTCTCATATATTTGGAAATATTAGAGTTTATTTGTGTCAGATACATTCGATAAACATGAATTGAAGCCAAATGTGATCGATTGTCACTATGTGTTGATTGCATATTCTCGAAATATATTGACATTGATTGGAGTCTAATCACATCATTCCTCATATATTTGGAATTATTAGAGTTTATTTAAATCAGATACATTCGATATACATGAATTGGGGCCAAATGAGATCGATTGTCACTTTGTGATAATTGTATATTCTCGAAATCTATTGACATCAATTGAAGTCTAATCACATCATTCCTCATATATCTGGAATTATTCGAGTTTATTTATATCAGATACATCCGATATACATGAATTCAAGCCAATTGTGATCGATTGTCACTTTGTGTTAATTGTATATTCTCGAAATCCATTGACATCGATTGAAGTCGAATCACATCATATCTCATATATTTGGAATTATTAGAGTTTATTTATATCAGATACATCCGATATACATGAATTCAAGCCAATTGTGATCGATTTTCACTTTGTGTTGATTGTATATTCACGAAATCTATTGACGTCTATTGATGTCAAATCACATCCTTCCTCATATATTTGGAATTATTAGAGTTTATTTGTATCAGATACATCCTATATACATGAATTGAAGCAAATTGTGATCGATTGTCACTTTGTGTTGATTGCATATTCTCGAAATCTATCGACATCAATTGGAGTCGAATCACATCATTTCTCATATATTTGGAAATATTAGAGTTTATTTGTGTCAGATACATTCGATATACATGAATGGAAGCCAAATGTGATCGATTGTCACTATGTGTTGATTGCATATTCTCGATATCTATTGACAGTGATTGGAGTCGAATCACATCATTCCTCATATATTTGGAATTATTAGAGTTTATTTGTATCAGATTCATTCGATATACATGAATTGGGGCCAAATGAGATCGATTGTTACTTTGTGTTAATTGCATATTCTCGAAATCTATTGACATCAATTGAAGTCGAATCACATCATTTCTCATATATCTGGAATTATTAGAGTTTATTTGTGTCAGATACATTCGATATAGATGAATTAAAGCCAATTGTGATCGATTGTCATTTTGTGTCAATTGTATATTCTCGAAATCTATTGATGTCAATTCAAGTCGAATCACATCATTCCTCATATATTTGGAATAATTAGAGTTCATTTATATCAAATACATCCGATATACATGAATTCAAGCCAATTGTGATCGATTGTCACTTTGTGTTAATTGTATATTCTCGAAATCTATTGGCGTCTATTGATGTCAAATCACATCCTTCCTCATATATTTGGAATTATTAGAGTTTATTTGTATCAGATACATTCGATATACATGAATTGAAGCCCATTGTGATCGATTGTCACTTTGTGTTGATTGCATATTTCCGAAATCTATTGACATCAATTGAAGTCGAATTACATCATTTTTCATATATCTGGAATTATTAGAGTTTATTTGTGTCAGATACATTCGATATAGATGAATTCAAGCCAATTGTGATCGATTGTCATTTTGTGTTAATTGTATATTCTCGAAATCTATTGGCGTCTATTGATGTCAAATCACATCCTTCCTCATATATTTGGAATTATTAGATTTTATTTGTATCATATACATTCGATATACATAAATTGAAGCCAATTGTGATCGATTGTCACTTTGTGTTGATTGCATATTTCCAAAATCTATTGACATTTATTGGAGTCGAATCACATCATTCCTCATATTTTTGGAATTATTAGAGTTTATTTGTATCAGATACATTCGATATACTTGAATTGAAGCCAATTGTGATAATTGTCACTTTGTGTTAATTGTATATTCTCAAAATCTATTGACATCGATTGAAGTCGAATCACATCATATCTCATATATTTGGAAATATTAGAGTTTATTTGTGTCAGATACATTCGATATACATGAATTGAAGCCAATTGTGATCGATTGTCACTATGTGTTGATTGCATATTCTCGAAATCTATTGACATTGATTGGAGTCGAATCGCATCATTCCTCATATATTTGGAATTATTAGAGTTTATTTGTACCAGATTCATTCGATATACATGAATTGGGGCCAAATGAGATCGATTGTCACTTTGTGTTAATTGCATATTCTCGAAATCTATTGACATCAATTGAAGTCGAATCACATCATTTCTCATATATCTGGATGTATTAGAGTTTATTTGTGTCAGATACATTCGATATAGATGAATTCAAGCCAATTGTGATCGATTGTCACTTTGTGTTAATTGTATATTCTCGAAATCTATTGAAGTCTATTGATGTCAAATCACATCCTTCCTCATATATTTGGAATTATTAGAGTTTATTCGTATCAGATACATTCGATATACATGAATTGAAGCCAATTGTGATCGATTGTCACTTTGTGTTAATTGTATATTCTCGAAATCCATTGACATCGATTGAAGTCGAATCACATCATATCTCATATATTTGGAAGTATCTGAGTTTATTTGTATCAGATACATCCGATATACATGAATTTAAGCCAATTGTGATCGATTGTCACTTTGTGTTGATTGTATATTCTCGAAATCCATTGACATCGATTGAAGTCGAATCACATCATATCTCATATATTTGGAAGTATCAGAGTTTATTTGTATCAGATACATTCGATATATATGAATTAAAGCCAATTGTGATCGATTGTCTTTTTGTGTTGATTGCATATTCTCGAAATCTATTCACATCGATTGAAGTCGAATCACATCATATCTCATATATTTGGAAGTATCAGAGTTTATTTCTATCAGATACATCCGATATACATGAATTGAAGCAAATTGTGATCGATTGTCACTTTGTGTTAATTGTATCTTCTCGAAATCCATTGACATCGATTGAAGTCGAATCACATCATATCTCATATATTTGGAAGTATCAGAGTTTATTTGTATCAGATACATTCGATATATATGAATTGAAGCCAATTGTGATCGATTGTCACTTTGTGTTGATTGCATATTCTCGAAATCTATTCACATCGATTGAATTCGAATCACATCATATCTCATATATTTGGAAGTATCAGAGTTTATTTGTATCAGATACATCCTATATACATGAATTGAAGCAAATTGTGATCGATTGTCACTTTGTGTTGATTGCATATTCTCGAAATCTATCGACATCAATTGGAGTCGAATCACATCATTTCTCATATATTTGGAAATATTAGAGTTTATTTGTGTCAGATACATTCGATAAACATGAATTGAAGCCAAATGTGATCGATTGTCACTATGTGTTGATTGCATATTCTCGAAATATATTGACATTGATTGGAGTCTAATCACATCATTCCTCATATATTTGGAATTATTAGAGTTTATTTAAATCAGATACATTCGATATACATGAATTGGGGCCAAATGAGATCGATTGTCACTTTGTGATAATTGTATATTCTCGAAATCTATTGACATCAATTGAAGTCTAATCACATCATTCCTCATATATCTGGAATTATTCGAGTTTATTTATATCAGATACATCCGATATACATGAATTCAAGCCAATTGTGATCGATTGTCACTTTGTGTTAATTGTATATTCTCGAAATCCATTGACATCGATTGAAGTCGAATCACATCATATCTCATATATTTGGAATTATTAGAGTTTATTTATATCAGATACATCCGATATACATGAATTCAAGCCAATTGTGATCGATTTTCACTTTGTGTTGATTGTATATTCACGAAATCTATTGACGTCTATTGATGTCAAATCACATCCTTCCTCATATATTTGGAATTATTAGAGTTTATTTGTATCAGATACATCCTATATACATGAATTGAAGCAAATTGTGATCGATTGTCACTTTGTGTTGATTGCATATTCTCGAAATCTATCGACATCAATTGGAGTCGAATCACATCATTTCTCATATATTTGGAAATATTAGAGTTTATTTGTGTCAGATACATTCGATATACATGAATTGAAGCCAAATGTGATCGATTGTCACTATGTGTTGATTGCATATTCTCGATATCTATTGACAGTGATTGGAGTCGAATCACATCATTCCTCATATATTTGGAATTATTAGAGTTTATTTGTATCAGATTCATTCGATATACATGAATTGGGGCCAAATGAGATCGATTGTTACTTTGTGTTAATTGCATATTCTCGAAATCTATTGACATCAATTGAAGTCGAATCACATCATTTCTCATATATCTGGAATTATTAGAGTTTATTTGTGTCAGATACATTCGATATAGATGAATTAAAGCCAATTGTGATCGATTGTCATTTTGTGTCAATTGTATATTCTCGAAATCTATTGATGTCAATTCAAGTCGAATCACATCATTCCTCATATATTTGGAATAATTAGAGTTCATTTATATCAAATACATCCGATATACATGAATTCAAGCCAATTGTGATCGATTGTCACTTTGTGTTAATTGTATATTCTCGAAATCTATTGGCGTCTATTGATGTCAAATCACATCCTTCCTCATATATTTGGAATTATTAGAGTTTATTTGTATCAGATACATTCGATATACATGAATTGAAGCCCATTGTGATCGATTGTCACTTTGTGTTGATTGCATATTTCCGAAATCTATTGACATCAATTGAAGTCGAATTACATCATTTTTCATATATCTGGAATTATTAGAGTTTATTTGTGTCAGATACATTCGATATAGATGAATTCAAGCCAATTGTGATCGATTGTCATTTTGTGTTAATTGTATATTCTCGAAATCTATTGGCGTCTATTGATGTCAAATCACATCCTTCCTCATATATTTGGAATTATTAGATTTTATTTGTATCATATACATTCGATATACATAAATTGAAGCCAATTGTGATCGATTGTCACTTTGTGTTGATTGCATATTTCCAAAATCTATTGACATTTATTGGAGTCGAATCACATCATTCCTCATATTTTTGGAATTATTAGAGTTTATTTGTATCAGATACATTCGATATACTTGAATTGAAGCCAATTGTGATAATTGTCACTTTGTGTTAATTGTATATTCTCAAAATCTATTGACATCGATTGAAGTCGAATCACATCATATCTCATATATTTGGAAGTATCAGAGTTTATTTGTATCAGATACATTCGATATACATGAATTGAAGCCGATTGTGATCGATTGTCACTTTGTGTTGATTGCATATTCTCGAAATCTATTGACATTGATTGGTGTCGTATCACATCATTCCTCATATATTTGGAATTATTAGAGTTTATTTGTATCAGATTCATTCGATATACATGAATTGGGGCCAAATGAGATCGATTGTCACTTTGTGTTAATTGTATATTCTCGAAATCTATTGACGTCTATTGATGTCAAATCACATCCATCCTCATATATTTGGAATCATTAGAGTTTAGTCGTATCAGATACATTCGATATACATAAATTGAAGCCAATTGTGATCGATTGTCACTTTGTGTTGATTGCATATTCTCGAAATCTATTGACATCAATTGAAGTCGAATCACATCATTTCTCATATATCTGGAATTATTAGAGTTTATTTGTGACAGATCCATTCGATATAGATGAATTCAAGCCAATTGTGATCGATTGTCACTTTGTGTTAATTGTATATTCTCGAAATCTATTGACATCGATTGAAGTCGAATCACATCATTTCTCATATATTTGGAATTATTAGAGTTTATTTGTATCAGATTCATTCGATATACATGAATTGGGGCCAAATGAGATCTATTGTCACTTTGTGTTAATTGTATATTCTCGAAATCTATTGACGTCTATTGATGACAAATCACATCCTTCCTCACATATTTGGAATTATTAGGGTTTATTCGTATCAGATACATTCGATATACATGAATTGAAGCCAATTGTGATCGATTGTCACTTTGTGTTAATTGTATATTCTCGAAATCCATTGACTTCGATTGAAGTCGAATCACATCATATCTCATATATTTGGAATTATCAGAGTTTATTTGTATCAGATACATCCTATATACATGAATTGAAGCAAATTGTGATCGATTGTCACTTTGTGTTGATTGCATATTCTCGAAATCTATCGACATCAATTGGAGTCGAATCACATCATTTCTCATATATTTGGAAATATTAGAGTTTATTTGTGTCAGATACATTCGATATACATGAATTGAAGCCAAATGTGATCGATTGTCACTATGTGTTGATTGCATATTCTCGAAATATATTGACATTGATTGGAGTCGAATCACATCATTCCTCATATATTTGGAATTATTAGAGTTTATTTAAATCAGATACATTCGATATACATGAATTGGGGCCAAATGAGATCGTGTGTCACTTTGTGATAATTGTATATTCTCGAAATCTATTGACATCAATTGGAGTCTAATCACATCATTCCTCATATATTTGTGATTATTAGAGTTTATTTATATCAGATACATCCGATATACATGAATTCAAGCCAATTGTGATCGATTGTCACTTTGTGTTAATTGTATATTCTCGAAATCCATTGACATCGATTGAAGTCGAATAACATCATATCTCATATATTTGGAATTATTAGAGTTTATTTATATCAGATACATCCGATATACATGAATTCAAGCCAATTGTGATCGATTTTCACTTTGTGTTAATTGTATATTCTCGAAATCTATTGACGTCTATTGATGTCAAATCACATCCTTCCTCATATATTTGGAATTATTAGAGTTTATTTGTATCAGATACATCCTATATACATGAATTGAAGCAAATTGTGATCGATTGTCACTTTGTGTTGATTGCATATTTCCGAAATCTATTGACATCAATTGAAGTCGAATTACATCATTTTTCATATATCTGGAATTATTAGAGTTTATTTGTGTCAGATACATTCGATATAAATGAATTCAAGCCAATTGTGATCGATTGTCATTTTGTGTCAATTGTATATTCTCGAAATCTATTGATGTCAATTCAAGTCGAATCACATCATTCCTCATATATTTGGAATTATTAGAGTTTATTTATATCAGATACATCCGATATACATGAATTCAAGCCAATTGTGATCGATTGTCACTTTGTGTTAATTGTATATTCTCGAAATCTATTGACGTCTATTGATGTCAAATCACATCCTTCCTCATATATTTGGAATTATCAGAGTTTATTTGTATCAGATACATTCGATATACATGAATTGAAGCCCATTGTGATCGATTGTCACTTTGTGTTGATTGCATATTTCCGAAATCTATTAACATCAATTGAAGTCGAATTACATCATTTTTCATATATCTGGAATTATTAGACTTTATTTGTGTCAGATACATTCGATATAGATGAATTCAAGCCAATTGTGATCGATTGTCATTTTGTGTTAATTGTATATTCTCGGAATCTATTGGCGTCTATTGATGTCAAATCACATCCTTCCTCATATATTTGGAATTATTAGATTTTATTTGTATCATATACATTCGATATACATAAATTGAAGCCAATTGTGATCGATTGTCACTTTGTGTTGATTGCATATTTCCGAAATCTATTGACATTTATTGGAGTCGAATCACATCATTCCTCATATTTTTGGAATTAATAGAGTTTATTTGTATCAGATTCATTCGATATACTTGAATTGGGGCCAAATAAGATCGATTGTCACTTTGTGTTAATTGTATATTCTCGAAATCTATTGACGTCTATTGATGTCAAATCAAATCCTCTCTCATATATTTGGATTTATTGGAGTTTATTCGTTTCAGATACATTCGATATACATGAATTGAAGCCAATTGTGATAATTGTCACTTTGTGTTAATTGTATATTCTCAAAATCTATTGACATCGATTGAAGTCGAATCACATCATGTCTCATATATTTGGAAGTATCAGAGTTTATTTGTATCAGATACATTCGATATACATGAATTGAAGCCAATTGTGATCGATTGTCACTTTGTGTTGATTGCATATTCTCGAAATCTATTGACATTGATTGGTGTCGAATCACATCATTCCTCATATATTTGGAATTATTAGAGTTTATTTATATCAGATACATCCGATATACATGAATTCAAGCCAATTGTGATCGATTTTCACTTTGTGTTAATTGTATATTCTCGAAATCTATTGACGTCTATTGATGTCAAATCACATCCTTCCTCATATATTTGGAATTATTAGAGTTTATTTGTATCAGATACATCCTATATACATGAATTGAAGCAAATTGTGATCGATTGTCACTTTGTGTTGATTGCATATTTCCGAAATCTATTGACATCAATTGAAGTCGAATTACATCATTTTTCATATATCTGGAATTATTAGAGTTTATTTGTGTCAGATACATTCGATATAAATGAATTCAAGCCAATTGTGATCGATTGTCATTTTGTGTCAATTGTATATTCTCGAAATCTATTGATGTCAATTCAAGTCGAATCACATCATTCCTCATATATTTGGAATTATTAGAGTTCATTTATATCAGATACATCCGATATACATGAATTCAAGCCAATTGTGATCGATTGTCACTTTGTGTTAATTGTATATTCTCGAAATCTATTGGCGTCTATTGATGTCAAATCACATCCTTCCTCATATATTTGGAATTATTAGAGTTTATTTGTATCAGATACATTCGATATACATGAATTGAAGCCCATTGTGATCGATTGTCACTTTGTGTTGATTGCATATTTCCGAAATCTATTGACATCAATTGAAGTCGAATTACATCATTTTTCATATATCTGGAATTATTAGAGTTTATTTGTGTCAGATACATTCGATAAAGATGAATTCAAGCCAATTGTGATCGATTGTCATTTTGTGTTAATTGTATATTCTCGAAATCTATTGGCGTCTATTGATGTCAAATCACATCCTTCCTCATATATTTGGAATTATTAGATTTTATTTGTATCATATACATTCGATATACATAAATTGAAGCCAATTGTGATCGATTGTCACTTTGTGTTGATTGCATATTTCCGAAATCTATTGACATTTATTGGAGTCGAATCACATCATTCCTCATATTTTTGGAATTATTAGAGTTTATTTGTATCAGATTCATTCGATATACTTGAATTGGTGCCAAATAAGATCGATTGTCACTTTGTGTTGATTGTATATTCTCGAAATCTATTGACGTCTATTGATGTCAAATCAAATCCTTTCTCATATATTTGGATTTATTGGAGTTTATTCGTTTCAGATACATTCGATATACATGAATTGAAGCCAATTGTGATAATTGTCACTTTGTGTTAATTGTATATTCTCAAAATCTATTGACATCGATTGAAGTCGAATCACATCATATCTCATATATTTGGAAGTATCAGAGTTTATTTGTATCAGATACATTCGATATACATGAATTGAAGCCGATTGTGATCGATTGTCACTTTGTGTTGATTGCATATTCTCGAAATCTATTGACATTGATTGGTGTCGAATCACATCATTCCTCATATATTTGGAATTATTAGAGTTTATTTGTATCAGATTTATTCGATATACATGAATTGGGGCCAAATGAGATCGATTGTCACTTTGTGTTAATTGTATATTCTCGAAATCTATTGACGTCTATTGATGTCAAATCACATCCTTCCTCATATATTTGGAATCATTAGAGTTTAGTCGTATCAGATACATTCGATATACATAAATTGAAGCCAATTGTGATCGATTGTCACTTTGTGTTGATTGCATATTCTCGAAATCTATTGACATCAATTGAAGTCGAATCACATCATTTCTCATATATCTGGAATTATTAGAGTTTATTTGTGACAGATCCATTCGATATAGATGAATTCAAGCCAATTGTGATCGATTGTCACTTTGTGTTAATTGTATATTCTCGAAATCTATTGACATCGATTGAAGTCGAATCACATCATTTCTCATATATTTGGAATTATTAGAGTTTATTTGTATCAGATTCATTCGATATACATGAATTGGGGCCAAATGAGATCTATTGTCACTTTGTGTTAATTGTATATTCTCGAAATCTATTGACGTCTATTGATGACAAATCACATCCTTCCTCATATATTTGGAATTATTAGAGTTTATTCGTATCAGATACATTCGATATACATGAATTGAAGCCAATTGTGATCGATTGTCACTTTGTGTTAATTGTATATTCTCGAAATCCATTGACTTCGATTGAAGTCGAATCACATCATATCTCATATATTTGGAATTATCAGAGTTTATTTGTATCAGATACATCCTATATACATGAATTGAAGCAAATTGTGATCGATTGTCACTTTGTGTTGATTGCATATTCTCGAAATCTATCGACATCAATTGGAGTCGAATCACATCATTTTTCATATATTTGGAAATATTAGAGTTTATTTGTGTCAGATACATTCGATATACATGAATTGAAGCCAAATGTGATCGATTGTCACTATGTGTTGATTGCATATTCTCGAAATATATTGACATTGATTGGAGTCGAATAACATCATTCCTCATATATTTGGAATTATTAGAGTTTATTTATATCAGATTCATCCGATATACATGAATTCAAGCCAATTGTGATCGATTGTCACTTTGTGTTAATTGTATATTCTCGAAATCCATTGACATCGATTGAAGTCGAATAACATCATATCTCATATATTTGGAATTATTAGAGTTTATTTATATCAGATACATCCGATATACATGAATTCAAGCCAATTGTGATCGATTTTCACTTTGTGTTAATTGTATATTCTCGAAATCTATTGACGTCTATTGATGTCAAATCACATCCTTCCTCATATATTTGGAATTATTAGAGTTTATTTGTATCAGATACATCCTATATACATGAATTGAAGCAAATTGTGATCGATTGTCACTTTGTGTTGATTGCATATTTCCGAAATCTATTGACATCAATTGAAGTCGAATTACATCATTTTTCATATATCTGGAATTATTAGAGTTTATTTGTGTCAGATACATTCGATATAAATGAATTCAAGCCAATTGTGATCGATTGTCATTTTGTGTCAATTGTATATTCTCGAAATCTATTGATGTCAATTCAAGTCGAATCACATCATTCCTCATATATTTGGAATTATTAGAGTTTATTTATATCAGATACATCCGATATACATGAATTCAAGCCAATTGTGATCGATTGTCACTTTGTGTTAATTGTATATTCTCGAAATCTATTGGCGTCTATTGATGTCAAATCACATCCTTCCTCATATATTTGGAATTATTAGATTTTATTTGTATCATATACATTCGATATACATAAATTGAAGCCAATTGTGATCGATTGTCACTTTGTGTTGATTGCATATTTCCGAAATCTATTGACATTTATTGGAGTCGAATCACATCATTCCTCATATTTTTGGAATTAATAGAGTTTATTTGTATCAGATTCATTCGATATACTTGAATTGGGGCCAAATAAGATCGATTGTCACTTTGTGTTAATTGTATATTCTCGAAATCTATTGACGTCTATTGATGTCAAATCAAATCCTTTCTCATATATTTGGATTTATTGGAGTTTATTCGATTCAGATACATTCGATATACATGAATTGAAGCCAATTGTGATAATTGTCACTTTGTGTTAATTGTATATTCTCAAAATCTATTGACATCGATTGAAGTCGAATCACATCATGTCTCATATATTTGGAAGTATCAGAGTTTATTTGTATCAGATACATTCGATATACATGAATTGAAGCCAATTGTGATCGATTGTCACTTTGTGTTGATTGCATATTCTCGAAATCTATTGACATTGATTGGTGTCGAATCACATCATTCCTCATATATTTGGAATTATTAGAGTTTATTTGTATCAGATTCATTCGATATACATGAATTGGGGCCAAATGAGATCGATTGTCACTTTGTGTTAATTGTATATTCTCGAAATCTATTGACGTCTATTGATGTCAAATCACATCCTTCCTCATATATTTGGAATCATTAGAGTTTAGTCGTATCAGATACATTCGATATACATAAATTGGAGCCAATTGTGATCGATTGTCACTTTGTGTTGATTGCATATTCTCGAAATCTATTGACATCAATTGAAGTCGAATCACATCATTCCTCATATATCTGGAATTATTAGAGTTTATTTGTGACAGATCCATTCGATATAGATGAATTCAAGCCAATTGTGATCGATTGTCACTTTGTGTTAATTGTATATTCTCGAAATCTATTGACATCGATTGAAGTCGAATCACATCCTTCCTCATATATCTGGAATTATTAGAGTTTATTTGTGACAGATCCATTCGATATAGATGAATTCAAGCCAATTGTGATCGATTGTCACTTTGTGTTAATTGTATATTCTCGAAATCTATTGACATCGATTGAAGTCGAATCACATCATTTCTCATATATTTGGAATTATTAGAGTTTATTTGTATCAGATTCATTCGATATACATGAATTGGGGCCAAATGAGATCTATTGTCACTTTGTGTTAATTGTATATTCTCGAAATCTATTGACGTCTATTGATGACAAATCACATCCTTCCTCATATATTTGGAATTATTAGAGTTTATTCGTATCAGATACATTCGATATACATGAATTGAAGCCAATTGTGATCGATTGTCACTTTGTGTTAATTGTATATTCTCGAAATCCATTGACTTCGATTGAAGTCGAATCACATCATTTCTCATATATTTGGAAATATTAGAGTTTATTTGTGTCAGATACATTCGATATACATGAATTGAAGCCAAATGTGATCGATTGTCACTATGTGTTGATTGCATATTCTCGAAATATATTGACATTGATTGGAGTCGAATCACATCATTCCTCATATATTTGGAATTATTAGAGTTTATTTAAATCAGATACATTCGATATACATGAATTGGGGCCAAATGAGATCGATTGTCACTTTGTGATAATTGTATATTCTCGAAATCTATTGGCGTCTATTGATGTCAAATCACATCCTTCCTCATATATTTGGAATTATTAGATTTTATTTGTATCATATACATTCGATATACATAAATTGAAGCCAATTGTGATCGATTGTCACTTTGTGTTGATTGCATATTTCCGAAATCTATTGACATTTATTGGAGTCGAATCACATCATTCCTCATATTTTTGGAATTAATAGAGTTTATTTGTATCAGATTCATTCGATATACTTGAATTGGGGCCAAATAAGATCGATTGTCACTTTGTGTTAATTGTATATTCTCGAAATCTATTGACGTCTATTGATGTCAAATCAAATCCTTTCTCATATATTTGGATTTATTGGAGTTTATTCGATTCAGATACATTCGATATACATGAATTGAAGCCAATTGTGATAATTGTCACTTTGTGTTAATTGTATATTCTCAAAATCTATTGACATCGATTGAAGTCGAATCACATCATGTCTCATATATTTGGAAGTATCAGAGTTTATTTGTATCAGATACATTCGATATACATGAATTGAAGCCAATTGTGATCGATTGTCACTTTGTGTTGATTGCATATTCTCGAAATCTATTGACATTGATTGGTGTCGAATCACATCATTCCTCATATATTTGGAATTATTAGAGTTTATTTGTATCAGATTCATTCGATATACATGAATTGGGGCCAAATGAGATCGATTGTCACTTTGTGTTAATTGTATATTCTCGAAATCTATTGACGTCTATTGATGTCAAATCACATCCTTCCTCATATATTTGGAATCATTAGAGTTTAGTCGTATCAGATACATTCGATATACATAAATTGGAGCCAATTGTGATCGATTGTCACTTTGTGTTGATTGCATATTCTCGAAATCTATTGACATCAATTGAAGTCGAATCACATCATTCCTCATATATCTGGAATTATTAGAGTTTATTTGTGACAGATCCATTCGATATAGATGAATTCAAGCCAATTGTGATCGATTGTCACTTTGTGTTAATTGTATATTCTCGAAATCTATTGACATCGATTGAAGTCGAATCACATCCTTCCTCATATATCTGGAATTATTAGAGTTTATTTGTGACAGATCCATTCGATATAGATGAATTCAAGCCAATTGTGATCGATTGTCACTTTGTGTTAATTGTATATTCTCGAAATCTATTGACATCGATTGAAGTCGAATCACATCATTTCTCATATATTTGGAATTATTAGAGTTTATTTGTATCAGATTCATTCGATATACATGAATTGGGGCCAAATGAGATCTATTGTCACTTTGTGTTAATTGTATATTCTCGAAATCTATTGACGTCTATTGATGACAAATCACATCCTTCCTCATATATTTGGAATTATTAGAGTTTATTCGTATCAGATACATTCGATATACATGAATTGAAGCCAATTGTGATCGATTGTCACTTTGTGTTAATTGTATATTCTCGAAATCCATTGACTTCGATTGAAGTCGAATCACATCATTTCTCATATATTTGGAAATATTAGAGTTTATTTGTGTCAGATACATTCGATATACATGAATTGAAGCCAAATGTGATCGATTGTCACTATGTGTTGATTGCATATTCTCGAAATATATTGACATTGATTGGAGTCGAATCACATCATTCCTCATATATTTGGAATTATTAGAGTTTATTTAAATCAGATACATTCGATATACATGAATTGGGGCCAAATGAGATCGATTGTCACTTTGTGATAATTGTATATTCTCGAAATCTATTGACATCAATTGAAGTCTAATCACATAATTCCTCATATATTTGTAATTATTAGAGTTTATTTATATCAGATACATCCGATATACATGAATTCGAGCCAATTGTGATCGATTGTCACTTTGTGTTAATTGTATATTCTCGAAATCCATTGACATCGATTGAAGTCGAATAACATCATATCTCATATATTTGGAATTATTAGAGTTCATTTATATCAGATACATCCGATATACATGAATTCAAGCCAATTGTGATTTTCACTTTGTGTTGATTGTATATTCTCGAAATCTATTGACGTCTATTGATGTCAAATCACATCCTTCCTCATATATTTGGAATTATTAGAGTTTATTTGTATCAGATACATCCTATATACATGAATTGAAGCAAATTGTTATCGATTGTCACTTTGTGTTGATTGCATATTCTCGAAATCTATCGACATCAATTGGAGTCGAATCACATCATTTCTCATATATTTGGAAATATTAGAGTTTATTTGTGTCAGATACATTCGATATACATGAATTGAAGCCAAATGTGATCGATTGTCACTATGTGTTGATTGCATATTCTCGATATCTATTGACAGTGATTGGAGTCGAATCACATCATTCCTCATATATTTGGAATTATTAGAGTTTATTTGTATCAGATTCATTCAATATACATGAATTGGGGCCAAATGAGATCGATTGTTACTTTGTGTTAATTGCATATTCTCGAAATCTATTGACATCAATTGAAGTCGAATCACATCATTTCTCATATATCTGGAATTATTAGAGTTTATTTGTGTCAGATACATTCGATATACATGAATTCAAGCCAATTGTGATCGATTGTCACTTTGTGTTAATTGTATATTCTCGAAATCTATTGGCGTCTATTGATGTCAAATCACATCCTTCCTCATATATTTGGAATTATTAGAGTTTATTTGTATCAGATACATTCGATATACATGAATTGAAGCCCATTGTGATCGATTGTCACTTTGTGTTGATTGCATATTTCCGAAGTCTATTGACATCAATTGAAGTCGAATTACATCATTTTTCATATATCTGGAATTATTAGAGTTTATTTGTGTCAGATACATTCGATATAGATGAATTCAAGCCAATTGTGATCGATTGTCATTTTGTGTCAATTGTATATTCTCGAAATCTATTGATGTCAGTTCAAGTCGAATCACATCATTCCTCATATATTTGGAATTATTAGAGTTTATTTATATCAGATACATCCGATATACATGAATTCAAGCCAATTGTGATCGATTGTCACTTTGTGTTAATTGTATATTCTCGAAATCTATTGGCGTCTATTGATGTCAAATCACATCCTTCCTCATATATTTGGAATTATTAGAGTTTATTTGTATCAGATACATTCGATATACATGAATTGAAGCCCATTGTGATCGATTGTCACTTTGTGTTGATTGCATATTTCCGAAATCTATTGACATCAATTGAAGTCGAATTACATCATTTTTCATATATCTGGAATTATTACAGTTTATTTGTGTCAGATACATTCGATATAGATGAATTCAAGCCAATTGTGATCGATTGTCATTTTGTGTTAATTGTATATTCTCGAAATCTATTGACGTCTATTGATGTCAAATCACATCCTTCCTCATATATTTGGAATCATTAGAGATTAGTCGAATCAGATACATTCGATATACATAAATTGAAGCCAATTGTGATCGATTGTCACTTTGTGTTGATTGCATATTCTCGAAATCTATTGACATCAATTGAAGTCTAATCACATCATTCCTCATATATTTGTAATTATTAGAGTTTATTTATATCAGATACATCCGATATACATGAATTCGAGCCAATTGTGATCGATTGTCACTTTGTGTTAATTGTATATTCTCGAAATCCATTGACATCGATTGAAGTCGAATAACATCATATCTCATATATTTGGAATTATTAGAGTTTATTTATATCAGATACATCCGATATACATGAATTCAAGCCAATTGTGATCGATTTTCACTTTGTGTTGATTGTATATTCTCGAAATCTATTGACGTCTATTGATGTCAAATCAAATCCTTTCTCATATATTTGGATTTATTGGAGTTTATTCGTTTCAGATACATTCGATATACATGAATTGAAGCCAATTGTGATAATTGTCACTTTGTGTTAATTGTATATTCTCAAAATTTATTGACATCGATTGAAGTCGAATCACATCATATCTCATATATTTGGAAGTATCAGAGTTTATTTGTATCAGATACATTCGATATACATGAATTGAAGCCAATTGTGATCGATTGTCACTTTGTGTTGATTGCATATTCTCGAAATCTATTGACATTGATTGGTGTCGAATAACATCATATCTCATATATTTGGAATTATTAGAGTTTATTTATATCAGATTCATTCGATATACATGAATTGGGGCCAAATGAGATCGATTGTCACTTTGTGTTGATTGTATATTCTCGAAATCTATTGGCGTCTATTGATGTCAAATCACATCCTTCCTCATATATTTGGAATTATTAGAGTTTATTTGTATCAGATACATTCGATATACATGAATTGAAGCCCATTGTGATCGATTGTCACTTTGTGTTGATTGCATATTTCTGAAATCTATTGACATCAATTGAAGTCGAATTACATCATTTTTCATATATCTGGAATTATAAGAGTTTATTTGTGTCAGATACATTCGATATAGATGAATTCAAGCCAATTGTGATCGATTGTCATTTTGTGTTAATTGTATATTCTCGACATCTATTGGCGTCTATTGATGTCAAATCACATCCTTCCTCATATATTTGGAATTATTAGATTTTATTTGTATCATATACATTCGATATACATAAATTGAAGCCAATTGTGATCGATTGTCACTTTGTGTTGATTGCATATTTCCGAAATCTATTGACATTTATTGGAGTCGAATCACATCATTCCTCATATTTTTGGAATTATTAGAGTTTATTTGTATCAGATTCATTCGATATACTTGAATTGGGGCCAAATAAGATCGATTGTCACTTTGTGTTGATTGTATATTCTCGAAATCTATTGACGTCTATTGATGTCAAATCACATCCTTCCTCATATATTTGGAATCATTAGAGTTTAGTCGTATCAGATACATTCGATATACATAAATTGAAGCCAATTGTGATCGATTGTCACTTTGTGTTGATTGCATATTCTCGAAATCTATTGACATCAATTGAAGTCGAATCACATCATTTCTCATATATCTGGAATTATTAGAGTTTATTTGTGACAGATCCATTCGATATAGATGAATTCAAGCCAATTGTGATCGATTGTCACTTTGTGTTAATTGTATATTCTCGAAATCCATTGACATCGATTGAAGTCGAATCACATCATTTCTCATATATTTGGAATTATTAGAGTTTATTTGTATCAGATTCATTCGATATACATGAATTGGGGCCAAATGAGATCTATTGTCACTTTGTGTTAATTGCATATTCTCGAAATCTATTGACATTGATTGGTGTCGAATCACATCATTCCTCATATATTTGGAATTATTAGAGTTTATTTGTATCAGATTCATTCGATATACATGAATTGGGGCCAAATGAGATCGATTGTCACTTTGTGTTGATTGTATATTCTCGAAATCTATTGACGTCTATTGATGTCAAATCAAATCCTTTCTCATATATTTGGATTTATTGGAGTTTATTCGTTTCAGATACATTCGATATACATGAATTGAAGCCAATTGTGATAATTGTCACTTTGTGTTAATTGTATATTCTCAAAATCTATTGACATCGATTGAAGTCGAATCACATCATATCTCATATATTTGGAAGTATCAGAGTTTATTTGTATCAGATACATTCGATATACATGAATTGAAGCCAATTGTGATCGATTGTCACTTTGTGTTGATTGCATATTCTCGAAATCTATTGACATTGATTGGTGTCGAATCACATCATTCCTCATATATTTGGAATTATTAGAGTTTATTTGTATCAGATTCATTCGATATACATGAATTGGGGCCAAATGAGATCGATTGTCACTTTGTGTTGATTGTATATTCTCGAAATCTATTGACGTCTATTGATGTCAAATCACATCCTTCCTCATATATTTGGAATCATTAGAGTTTAGTCGTATCAGATACATTCGATATATATAAATTGAAGCCAATTGTGATCGATTGTCACTTTGTGTTGATTGCATATTCTCGAAATCTATTGACATCAATTGAAGTCGAATCACATCATTTCTCATATATCTGGAATTATTAGAGTTTATTTGTGACAGATCCATTCGATATAGATGAATTCAAGCCAATTGTGATCGATTGTCACTTTGTGTCCATTGTATATTCTCGAAATCCATTGACATCGATTGAAGTCGAATCACATCATTTCTCATATATTTGGAATTATTAGAGTTTATTTGTATCAGATTCATTCGATATACATGAATTGGGGCCAAATGAGATCTATTGTCACTTTGTGTTAATTGTATATTCTCGAAATCTATTGACGTCTATTGATGTCAAATCACATCCTTCCTCATATATTTGGAATTATTAGAGTTTATTCGTATCAGATACATTCGATATACATGAAATGAAGCCAATTGTGATCGATTGTGACTTTGTGTTAATTGTATATTCTCGAAATCCATTGACATCGATTGAAGTCGAATCACATCATATCTCATATATTTGGAAGTATCAGAGTTTATGTGTATCAGATACATTCGATATATATGAATTGAAGCCAATTGTGATCGATTGTCACTTTGTGTTGATTGCATATTCTCGAAATCTTTTAAAATCGATTGAAGTGGAATCACATCATATCTCATATATTTGGAAGTATCAGAGTTTATTTGTATCAGATACATCCGATATACATGAATTTAAGCCAATTGTGATCGATTGTCACTTTGTGTTAATTGTATATTCTCGGAATCTATTGACATCGATTGAAGTCGAATCACATCATATCTCATATATTTGGAAGTATCAGAGTTTATTTGTATCAGATACATTCGATATATATGAATTGAAGCCAATTGTGATCGATTGTCACTTTGTGTTGATTGCATATTCTCGAAATCTATTCACATCGATTGAAGTCGAATCACATCATATCTCATATATTTGGAAGTATCAGAGTTTATTTGTATCAGATACATCCGATATACATGAATTTAAGCCAATTGTGATCGATTGTCACTTTGTGTTAATTGTATATTCTCGGAATCTATTGACATCGATTGAAGTCGAATCACATCATATCTCATATATTTGGAAGTATCAGAGTTTATTTGTATCAGATACATTTGATATATATGAATTGAAGCCAATTGTGATCGATTGTCACTTGTGTTGATTGCATATTCTCGAAATCTATCGACATCAATTGGAGTCGAATCACATCATTTCTCATATATTTGGAAATATTAGAGTTTATTTGTGTCAGATACATTCGATATACATGAATTGAAGCCAATTGTGATCGATTGTCACTTTGTGTTAATTGTATATTCTCGAAATCTATTGAAATCGATTGAATTCGAATCACATCATATCTCATATATTTGGAAGTATCAGTGTTTATTTGTATCAGATACATTCGATATACATGAATTGAATCCAATTGTGATCGATTGTCACTTTGTGTTGATTGCATATTCTCGAAATCTATTCACATCGATTGAAGTCGAATCACATCATATCTGATATATTTGGAAGTATCAGTGTTTATTTGTATCAGATACATTCGATATACATGAATTGAATCCAATTGTGATCGATTGTCACTTTGTGTTGATTGCATATTCTCGAAATCTATTCACATCGATTGAAGTCGAATCACATCATATCTGATATATTTGGAAGTATCAGTGTTTATTTGTATCAGATTCATTCGATATACATGAATTGGGGCCAAATGAGATCTATTGTCACTTTGTGTTAATTGTATATTCTCGAAATCTATTGACATCGATTGAAGTCGAATCACATCATTTCTCATATATTTGGAATTATTAGAGTTTATTTGTATCAGATTCATTCGATATACATGAATTGGGGCCAAATGAGATCTATTGTCACTTTGTGTTAATTGTATATTCTCGAAATCTATTGACGTCTATTGATGACAAATCACATCCTTCCTCATATATTTGGAATTATTAGAGTTTATTCGTATCAGATACATTCGATATACATGAATTGAAGCCAATTGTGATCGATTGTCACTTTGTGTTAATTGTATATTCTCGAAATCCATTGACTTCGATTGAAGTCGAATCACATCATATCTCATATATTTGGAATTATCAGAGTTTATTTGTATCAGATACATTCGATATATATGAATTGAAGCCAATTGTGATCGATTGTCACTTTGTGTTGATTGCATATTCTCGAAATCTATTGACATCGATTGAAGTAGAATCACATCATTTCTCATATATTTGGAATTATTAGAGTTTATTTGTATCAGATTCATTCGATATACATGAATTGGGGCCAAATGAGATCTATTGTCACTTTGTGTTAATTGTATATTCTCGAAATCTATTGACGTCTATTGATGACAAATCACATCCTTCCTCATATATTTGGAATTATTAGAGTTTATTCGTATCAGATACATTCGATATACATGAATTGAAGCCAATTGTGATCGATTGTCACTTTGTGTTAATTGTATATTCTCGAAATCCATTGACTTCGATTGAAGTCGAATCACATCATATCTCATATATTTGGAATTATTAGAGTTTATTTGTATCAGATACATTCGATATAGATGAATTAAAGCCAATTGTGATCGATTGTCATTTTGGGTCAATTGTATATTCTCGAAATCTATTGATGTCAATTCAAGTCGAATCACATCATTCCTCATATATTTGGAATTATTAGAGTTTATTTATATCAGATACATCCGATATACATGATTTCAAGCCAATTGTGATCGATTGTCACTTTGTGTTAATTGTACATTCTCGAAATCTATTGACGTCTATTGATGTCAAATCACATCCTTTCTCATATATTTGGAATTATTAGAGTTTATTCGAATCAGATACATTCGATATACATGAATTGAAGCCAATTGTGATCGATTGTCACTTTGTGTTGATTGCATATTTCCGAAATCTATTGACATCAATTGAAGTCGAATTACATCATTTTTCATATATCTGGAATTATTAGTGTTTATTTGTGTCAGATACATTCGATATAGATGAATTCAAGCCAATTGTGATCGATTGTCATTTTGTGTTAATTGTATATTCTCGAAATCTATTGGCGTCTATTGATGTCAAATCACATCCTTCCTCATATATTTGGAA
This sequence comes from Diorhabda carinulata, assembly GCF_026250575.1. NCBI lineage: Eukaryota > Metazoa > Arthropoda > Insecta > Coleoptera > Chrysomelidae > Diorhabda > Diorhabda carinulata. The sequence continues at coordinate 3,905,358 of NC_079473.1, read as the reverse complement.
TTATTAGATTTTATTTGTATCATATACATTCGATATACATAAATTGAAGCCAATTGTGATCGATTGTCACTTTGTGTTGATTGCATATTTCCGAAATCTATTGACATTTATTGGAGTCGAATCACATCATTCCTCATATTTTTGGAATTATTATAGTTTATTTGTATCAGATTCATTCGATATACTTGAATTGGGGCCAAATGAGATCTATTGTCACTTTGTGTTAATTGTATATTCTCGAAATCTATTGACGTCTATTGATGTCAAATCAAATCCTTCCTCATATATTTGGATTTATTGGAGTTTATTCGTATCAGATACATTCGATATACATGAATTGAAGCCAATTGTGATCGATTGTCACTTTGTGTTAATTGTATATTCTCGAAATCTATTGACATCGATTGAAGTCGAATCACATCATTTCTCATATATTTGGAATTATTAGAGTTTATTTGTATCAGATTCATTCGATATACATGAATTGGGGCCAAATGAGATCTATTGTCACTTTGTGTTAATTGTATATTCTCGAAATCTATTGACGTCTATTGATGTCAAATCACATCCTTCCTCATATATTTGGAATTATTAGAGTTTATTCGTATCAGATACATTCGATATACATGAATTGAAGCCAATTGTGATCGATTGTCTCTTTGTGTTGATTGTATATTCTCGGAATCTATTGACATCGATTGAAGTCGAATCACATCATATCTCATATATTTGGAATTATTAGAGTTTATTTGTATCAGATTCATTCGATATACATGAATTGGGGCCAAATGAGATCTATTGTCACTTTGTGTTAATTGTATATTCTCGAAATCCATTGACATCGATTGAAGTCGAATCACATCATATCTCATATATTTGGAATTATTAGAGTTTATTCGTATCAGATACATTCGATATACATGAATTGAAGCCAATTGTGATCGATTGTCACTTTGTGTTAATTGTATATTCTCGAAATCTATTGACATCGATTGAAGTCGAATCAGATCATTTCTCATATATTTGGAATTATTAGAGTTTATTTGCATCAGATTCATTCGATATACATGAATTGGGGCCAAATGAGATCTATTGTCACTTTGTGTTAATTGTATATTCTCAAAATCTATTGAAATCGATTGAAGTCGAATCACATCATATCTCATATATTTGGAAGTATCAGAGTTTATTTGTATCAGATTCATTCGATATACATGAATTGGGGCCAAATGAGATCTATTGTCACTTTGTGTTAATTGTATATTCTCGGAATCTATTGACATCGATTGAAGTCGAATCACATCTTTCCTCATATATTTGGAATTATAAGAGTTTATTCGTATCAGATACATTCGATATATATGAATTGACGCCAATTGTGATCGATTGTCACTTTGTGTTGATTGTATATTCTCGAAATCTATTGACGTCTATTGATGTCAAATCACATCCTTCCTCATATATTTGGAATCATTAGAGTTTAGTCGTATCAGATACATTCGATATATATAAATTGAAGCCAATTGTGATCGATTGTCACTTTGTGTTGATTGCATATTCTCGAAATCTTTTGACATCAATTGAAGTCGAATCACATCATTTCTCATATATCTGGAATTATTAGAGTTTATTTGTGACAGATCCATTCGATATAGATGAATTCAAGCCAATTGTGATCGATTGTCACTTTGTGTTCATTGTATATTCTCGAAATCCATTGACATCGATTGAAGTCGAATCACATCATTTCTCATATATTTGGAATTATTAGAGTTTATTTGTATCAGATTCATTCGATATACATGAATTGGGGCCAAATGAGATCTATTGTCACTTTGTGTTAATTGTATATTCTCAAAATCTATTGAAATCGATTGAAGTCGAATCACATCATATCTCATATATTTGGAAGTATCAGAGTTTATTTGTATCAGATTCATTCGATATACATGAATTGGGGCCAAATGAGATCTATTGTCACTTTGTGTTAATTGTATATTCTCGGAATCTATTGACATCGATTGAAGTCGAATCACATCTTTCCTCATATATTTGGAATTATAAGAGTTTATTCGTATCAGATACATTCGATATATATGAATTGACGCCAATTGTGATCGATTGTCACTTTGTGTTGATTGTATATTCTCGAAATCTATTGACATCAATTGAAGTCGAATCACATCATTTCTCATATATCTGGAATTATTAGAGTTTATTTGTGACAGATCCATTCGATATAGATGAATTCAAGCCAATTGTGATCGATTGTCACTTTGTGTTCATTGTATATTCTCGAAATCCATTGACATCGATTGAAGTCGAATCACATCATATCTCATATATTTGGAAGTATCAGAGTTTATTTGTATCAGATACATTCGATATACATGAATTGAAGCCAATTGTGATCGATTGTCACTTTGTGTTAATTGTATATTCTCGAAATCTATTGACATCGATTGAAGTCGAATCACATCATATCTCATATATTTGGAATTATTAGAGTTTATTTGCATCAGATTCATTCGATATACATGAATTGGGGCCAAATGAGATCTATTGTCACTTTGTGTTAATTGTATATTCTCAAAATCTATTGAAATCGATTGAAGTCGAATCACATCATATCTCATATATTTGGAAGTATCAGAGTTTATTTGTATCAGATTCATTCGATATACATGAATTGGGGCCAAATGAGATCTATTGTCACTTTGTGTTAATTGTATATTCTCGGAATCTATTGACATCGATTGAAGACGAATCACATCTTTCCTCATATATTTGGAATTATAAGAGTTTATTCGTATCAGATACATTCGATATATATGAATTGACGCCAATTGTGATCGATTGTCACTTTGTGTTGATTGTATATTCTCGAAATCTATTGACGTCTATTGATGTCAAATCACATCCTTCCTCATATATTTGGAATCATTAGAGTTTAGTCGTATCAGATACATTCGATATATATAATTTGAAGCCAATTGTGATCGATTGTCACTTTGTGTTGATTGCATATTCTCGAAATCTATTGACATCAATTGAAGTCGAATCACATCATTTCTCATATATCTGGAATTATTAGAGTTTATTTGTGACAGATCCATTCGATATAGATGAATTCAAGCCAATTGTGATCGATTGTCACTTTGTGTTCATTGTATATTCTCGAAATCCATTGACATCGATTGAAGTCGAATCACATCATTTCTCATATATTTGGAATTATTAGAGTTTATTTGTATCAGATTCATTCGATATACATGAATTGGGGCCAAATGAGATCTATTGTCACTTTGTGTTAATTGTATATTTTCGAAATCTATTGACGTCTATTGATGACAAATCACATCCTTCCTCATATATTTGGAATTATTAGAGTTTATTCGTATCAGATACATTCGATATACATGAATTGAAGCCAATTGTGATCGATTGTCACTTTGTGTTAATTGTATATTCTCGAAATCCATTGACTTCGATTGAAGTCGAATCACATCATATCTCATATATTTGGAATTATCAGAGTTTATTTGTATCAGATACATTCGATATATATGAATTGAAGCCAATTGTGATCGATTGTCACTTTGTGTTGATTGCATATTCTCGAAATCTATTGACATCGATTGAAGTTGAATCACATCATTTCTCATATATTTGGAATTATTAGAGTTTATTTGTATCAGATACATTCGATATAGATGAATTAAAGCCAATTGTGATCGATTGTCATTTTGGGTCAATTGTATATTCTCGAAATCTATTGATGTCAATTCAAGTCGAATCACATCATTCCTCATATATTTGGAATTATTAGAGTTTATTTATATCAGATACATCCGATATACATGATTTCAAGCCAATTGTGATCGATTGTCACTTTGTGTTAATTGTACATTCTCGAAATCTATTGACGTCTATTGATGTCAAATCACATCCTTTCTCATATATTTGGAATTATTAGAGTTTATTCGAATCAGATACATTCGATATACATGAATTGAAGCCAATTGTGATCGATTGTCACTTTGTGTTGATTGCATATTTCCGAAATCTATTGACATCAATTGAAGTCGAATTACATCATTTTTCATATATCTGGAATTATTATTGTTTATTTGTGTCAGATACATTCGATATAGATGAATTCAAGCCAATTGTGATCGATTGTCATTTTGTGTTAATTGTATATTCTCGAAATCTATTGGCGTCTATTGATGTCAAATCACATCCTTCCTCATATATTTGGAATTATTAGATTTTATTTGTATCATATACATTCGATATACATAAATTGAAGCCAATTGTGATCGATTGTCACTTTGTGTTGATTGCATATTTCCGAAATCTATTGACATTTATTGGAGTCGCATCACATCATTCCTCATATTTTTGGAATTATTATAGTTTATTTGTATCAGATTCATTCGATATACTTGAATTGGGGCCAAATGAGATCTATTGTCACTTTGTGTTAATTGTATATTCTCGAAATCTATTGACGTCTATTGATGTCAAATCAAATCCTTCCTCATATATTTGGATTTATTGGAGTTTATTCGTATCAGATACATTCGATATACATGAATTGAAGCCAATTGTGATCGATTGTCACTTTGTGTTAATTGTATATTCTCGAAATCTATTGACATCGATTGAAGTCGAATCACATCATTTCTCATATATTTGGAATTATTAGAGTTTATTTGTATCAGATTCATTCGATATACATGAATTGGGGCCAAATGAGATCTATTGTCACTTTGTGTTAATTGTATATTCTCGAAATCTATTGACGTCTATTGATGTCAAATCACATCCTTCCTCATATATTTGGAATTATTAGAGTTTATTCGTATCAGATACATTCGATATACATGAATTGAAGCCAATTGTGATCGATTGTCTCTTTGTGTTAATTGTATATTCTCGGAATCTATTGACATCGATTGAAGTCGAATCACATCATATCTCATATATTTGGAATTATTAGAGTTAATTAGTATCAGATTCATTCGATATACATGAATTGGGGCCAAATGAGATCTATTGTCACTTTGTGTTAATTGTATATTCTCGAAATCCATTGACATCGATTGAAGTCGAATCACATCATATCTCATATATTTGGAAGTATCAGAGTTTATTTGTATCAGATACATTCGATATACATGAATTGAAGCCAATTGTGATCGATTGTCACTTTGTGTTAATTGTATATTCTCGAAATCTATTGACATCGATTGAAGTCGAATCACATCATATCTCATATATTTGGAATTATTAGAGTTTATTTGCATCAGATTCATTCGATATACATGAATTGGGGCCAAATGAGATCTATTGTCACTTTGTGTTAATTGTAAATTCTCAAAATCTATTGAAATCGATTGAAGTCGAATCACATCATATCTCATATATTTGGAAGTATCAGAGTTTATTTGTATCAGATTCATTCGATATACATGAATTGGGGCCAAATGAGATCTATTGTCACTTTGTGTTAATTGTATATTCTCGGAATCTATTGACATCGATTGAAGTCGAATCACATCTTTCCTCATATATTTGGAATTATAAGAGTTTATTCGTATCAGATACATTCGATATATATGAATTGACGCCAATTGTGATCGATTGTCACTTTGTGTTAATTGTATATTCTCGGAATCTATTGACATCGATTGAAGTCGAATCACATCATATCTCATATATTTGGAAGTATCAGAGTTCATTTGTATCAGATACATTCGATATATATGAATTGAAGCCAATTGTGATCGACTGTCACTTTGTGTTGATTGCATATTCTCGAAATCTATTCACATCGATTGAAGTCGAATCACATCATATCTCATATATTTGGAATTATTAGAGTTTATTCGTATCAGATACATTCGATATACATGAATTGAAGCCAATTGTGATCGATTGTCACTTTGTGTTAATTGTATATTCTCGAAATCTATTGACATCGATTGAAGTCGAATCAGATCATTTCTCATATATTTGGAATTATTAGAGTTTATTTGTATCAGATTCATTCGATATACATGAATTGGGGCCAAATGAGATCTATTGTCACTTTGTGTCAATTGTATATTCTCGAAATCTATTGACGTCTATTGATGTCAAATCACATCCTTCCTCATATATTTGGAATTATTAGAGTTTATTCAAATCAGATACATTCGATATACATGAATTGAAGCCAATTGTGATCGATTGTCACTTCCTGTTAATTGTATATTCTCGAAATCCATTGACATCGATTGAAGTCGAATCACATCATATCTCATATATTTGGAAGTATCAGAGTTTATTTGTATCAGATACATTCGATATATATGAATTGAAGCCAATTGTGATCGATTGTCACTTTGTGTTGATTGCATATTCTCGAAATCTATTCACATCGATTGAAGTCGAATCACATCATATCTCATATATTTGGAAGTGTCAGAGTTTATTTGTATCAGATACATCCGATATACATGAATTGAAGCCAATTGTGATCGATTGTCACTTGTGTTGATTGCATATTCTCGAAATCTATCGACATCAATTGGAGTCGAATCACATCATTTCTCATATATTTGGAAATATTGGAGTTTATTTGTGTCAGATACATTCGATATACATGAATTTAAGTCAATTGTGATCGATTGTCACTTTGTGTTAATTGTATATTCTCGAAATCTATTGAAATCGATTGAAGTCGAATCACATCATATCTCATATATTTGGAAGTATCAGAGTTTATTTGTATCAGATACATCCGATATACATGAATTTAAGCCAATTGTGATCGATTGTCATTTTGTGTTGATTGTATATCCTCGAAATCTATTGACGTCTATTGATGTCAAATCACATCTTTCCTCATATATTTGGAATTATTAGAGTTTATTCGTATCAGATACATTCGATATATATGAATTGAAGCCAATTGTGATCGATTGTCACTTTGTGTTAATTGTATATTCTCGGAATCTATTGACATCGATTGAAGTCGAATCACATCATATCTCATATATTTGGAAGTGTCAGAGTTTATTTGTATCAGATACATCCGATATACATGAATTGAAGCCAATTGTGATCGATTGTCACTTGTGTTGATTGCATATTCTCGAAATCTATCGACATCAATTGGAGTCGAATCACATCATTTCTCATATATTTGGAAATATTGGAGCTTATTTGTGTCAGATACATTCGATATACATGAATTGAAGTCAATTGTGATCGATTGTCACTTTGTGTTAATTGTATATTCTCGAAATCTATTGAAATCGATTGAAGTCGAATCACATCATATCTCATATATTTGGAAGTATCAGAGTTTATTTGTATCAGATACATCCGATATACATGAATTTAAGCCAATTGTGATCGATTGTCATTTTGTGTTGATTGTATATCCTCGAAATCTATTGACGTCTATTGATGTCAAATCACATCTTTCCTCATATATTTGAAATTATTAGAGTTTATTCGTATCAAATACATTCGATATACATGAATTGGGGCCAAATGAGATCTATTGTCACTTTATGTTAATTGTATGTTCTCGAAATCTATTGAAATCGATTGAAGTCGAATCACATCCTTCCTCATATATTTGGAATTATTAGAGTTTATTCGTATCAGATACATTCGATATACATGAATTGAAGCCAATTGTGATCGATTGTCACTTTGTGTTAATTGTATATTCTCGAAATCCATTGACATCGATTGAAGTCGAATCATATCATATCTCATATATTTGGAAGTATCAGAGTTTATATGTATCAGATACATTCGATATATATGAATTGAAGCCCATTGTGATCGATTGTCACTTTGTGTTAATTGCATAAGCTCGATACCTTTTCACATCGATTGAAGTCGAATTACATCATATCTCATATATTTGGAAGTATCAGAGTATATTTGTATCAGATACATCCGATATACATGAATTGAAGCTAATTGTGATCGATTGTCACTTCGTATTGATTGCATATTCTCGAAATCTATCGACATCAATTGGAGTCGAATCACATCATTTCTCATATATTTGGAAATATTAGAGTTTATTTGTGTCAGATACATTCGATATACATGAATTGGGGCCAAATGAGATCGATTGTCATTATGTGTTAATTGCATATTCTCGAAATCTTTTGACATCAATTCAAGTCGAATCACATCATTCCTCATATATTTGGAATTATTAGAGTTTAGTCGTATCAGATACATTCGATATACATGAATTGAAGCCAATTGTGATCGATTGTCACTTTGTGTTGATTGCATATTCTCGAAATCTATTGACATCAATTGAAGTCGAATCACATCATTTCTCATATATCTGGAATTATTAGAGTTTATTTGTGTCAGATCCATTCGATATAGATGAATTCAAGCCAATTGTGATCGATTGTCACTTTGTGTTAATTGTATATTCTCGAAATCTATTGACATCGATTGAAGTCGAATCACATCATTTCTCATATATTTGGAATTATTACAGTTTATTTGTATCAGATACATTCGATATACATGAATTGAAGCCAATTGTGATCGATTGTCACTTTGTGTTAATTGTATATTCTCGAAATCTATTGACGTCTATTGATGTCAAATCACATCCTTCCTCATATATTTGGAATTATTAGAGTTTATTCGTATCGGATACATTCGATAAACGTGAATTGAAGCCAATTGTGATCGATTGTCACTTTGTGTTAATTTTATATTCTCGAAATCCATTGACATCGATTGAAGTCGAATCACATCATTTCTCATATATTTGGAATTATTAGGGTTTATTTGTATCAGATTAATTCGATATACATGAATTGGGGCCAAATGAGATCTATTGTCACTTTGTGTTAATTGTATATTCTCGAAATCTATTGGCGTCTATTGATGTCAAATCACATCCTTCCTCATATATTTGGAATTATTAGATTTTATTTGTATCATATACATTCGATATACATAAATTGAAGCCAATTGTGATCGATTGTCACTTTGTGTTGATTGCATATTTCCGAAATCTATTGACATTTATTGGAGTCGAATCACATCATTCCTCATATTTTTGGAATTATTATAGTTTATTTGTATCAGATTCATTCGATATACTTGAATTGGGGCCAAATGAGATCTATTGTCACTTTGGGTTAATTGTATATTCTCGAAATCTATTGACGTCTATTGATGTCAAATCAAATCCTTCCTCATATATTTGGATTTATTGGAGTTTATTCGTATCAGATACATTCGATATACATGAATTGAAGCCAATTGTGATCGATTGTCACTTTGTGTTAATTGTATATTCTCGAAATCTATTGACATCGATTGAAGTCGAATCACATCATTTCTCATATATTTGGAATTATTAGAGTTTATTTGTATCAGATTTATTCGATATACATGAATTGGGGCCAAATGAGATCTATTGTCACTTTGTGTTAATTGTATATTCTCGAAATCTATTGACGTCTATTGATGACAAATCACATCCTTCCTCATATATTTGGAATTATTAGAGTTTATTTGTATCAGATTCATTCGATATACATGAATTGGGGCCAAATGAGATCTATTGGCACTTTGTGTTAATTGTATATTCTCGAAATCTATTGACGTTTATTGATGTCAAATCACATCCTTCCTCATATATTTGGAATTATTAGAGTTTATTCGTATCAGATACATTCGATATACATGAATTGAAGCCAATTGTGATCGATTGTCACTTTCTGTTAATTGTATATTCTCGAAATCCATTGACATCGATTGAAGTCGAATCACATCATATCTCATATATTTGGAAGTATCAGAGTTTATTCGTATCAAATACATTCGATATACATGAATTGGGGCCAAATGAGATCTATTGTCACTTTATGTTAATTGTATGTTCTCGAAATCTATTGAAATCGATTGAAGTCGAATCACATCCTTCCTCATATATTTGGAATTATTAGAGTTTATTCGTATCAGATACATTCGATATACATGAATTGAAGCCAATTGTGATCGATTGTCACTATGTGTTAATTGTATATTCTCGAAATTCATTGACATCGATTGAAGTCGAATCACATCATATCTCATATATTTGGAAGTATCAGAGTTTATTTGTATCAGATACATTCGATATATATGAATTGAAGCCCATTGTGATCGATTGTCACTTTGTGTTGATTGCATAAGCTCGATATCTTTTCACATCGATTGAAGTCGAATTACATCATATCTCATATATTTGGAAGTATCAGAGTATATTTGTATCAGATTCATTCGATATACATGAATTGGGGCCAAATGAGATCTATTGTCACTTTGTGTTAATTGTATATTCTCGGAATCTATTGACATCGATTGAAGTCGAATCACATCTTTTCTCATATATTTGGAATTATTAGAGTTTATTCGTATCAGATACATTCGATATATATGAATTGAAGTCAATTGTGATCGATTGTCACTTTGTGTTAATTGTATATTCTCGAAATCTATTGAAATCGATTGAAGTCGAATCACATCATATCTCATATATTTGTAAGTATCAGAGTTCATTTGTATCAGATACATCCGATATACATGAATTTAAGCCAATTGTGATAGATTATCATTTTGTGTTGATTGTATATTCTCGAAATCTATTGACGTCTATTGATGTCAAATCACATCTTTCCTCATATATTTGGAATTATTAGAGTTTATTCGTATCAGATACATTCGATATATATGAATTGAAGCCAATTGTGATCGATTGTCACTTTGTGTTAATTGTATATTCTCGGAATCTATTGACATCGATTGAAGTCGAATCACATCATATCTCATATATTTGGAAGTATCAGAGTTTATTTGTATCAGATACATTCGATATATATGAATTGAAGCCAATTGTAATCGATTGTCATTTTGTGTTGATTGCATATTCTCGAAATCTTTTCACATCGATTGGAGTCGAATCACATCATTCCTCATATATTTGGGAGTATCAGAGTTTATTTGTATCAGATACATTCGATATATATGAATTTAAGCCAATTGTGATCGATTGTCACTTTGTGTTGATTGTATATTCTCGAAATCTATTGACGTCTATTGATGTCAAATCACATCTTTCCTCATATATTTGGAAATATTAGAGTTTATTCGTATCAAATACATTCGATATACATGAATTGGGGCCAAATGAGATCTATTGTCACTTTATGTTAATTGTATGTTCTCGAAATCTATTGAAATCGATTGAAGTCGAATCATATCCTTCCTCATATCTTTGGAATTATTAGAGTTTATTCGTATCAGATACATTCGATATACATGAATTGAAGCCAATTGTGATCGATTGTCACTCTGTGTTAATTGTATATTCTCGAAATCCATTGATATCGATTGAAGTCGAATCACATCATATCTCATATATTTGGAAGTATCAGAGTTTATTTGTATCAGATACATTCGATATATATGAAATGAAGCCCATTGTGATCGATTGTCACTTTGTGTTGATTGCATAAGCTCGATATCTTTTCACATCGATTGAAGTCGAATTACATCATATCTCATATATTTGGAAGTATCAGAGTATATTTGTATCAGATACATCCGATATACATGAATTGAAGCTAATTGTGATCGATTGTCACTTCGTATTGATTGCATATTCTCGAAATCTATCGACATCAATTGGAGTCGAATCACATCATTTCTCATATATTTGGAAATATTAGAGTTTATTTGTGTCAGATACATTCGCTATACATGAATTGGGGCCAAATGAGATCGATTGTCATTATGTGTTAATTGCATATTCTCGAAATCTGTTGACATCAATTCAAGTCGAATCACATCATTCCTCATATATTTGGAATTATTAGAGTTTAGTCGTATCAGATACATTCGATATACATGAATTGAAGCCAATTGTGATCGATTGTCACTTTGTGTTGATTGCATATTCTCGAAATCTATTGACATCAATTGAAGTCGAATCACATCATTTCTCATATATCTGGAATTATTAGACTTTATTTGTGTCAGATCCATTCGATATAGATGAATTCAAGCCAATTGTGATCGATTGTCACTTTGTGTTAATTGTATATTCTCGAAATCTATTGACATCGATTGAAGTCGAATCACATCATTTCTCATATATTTGGAATTATTAGAGTTTATTTGTATCAGATACATTCGATATACATGAATTGAAGCCAATTGTGATCGATTGTCACTTTGTGTTAATTGTATATTCTCGAAATCCATTGACATCGATTGAAGTCGAATCACATCATATCTCATATATTTGGAAGTATCAGAGTTTATTTGTATCAGATACATTCGATATATATGAATTGAAGCCCATTGTGATCGATTGTCACTTTGTGTTGATTGCATAAGCTCGATATCTTTTCACATCGATTGAAGTCGAATTACATCATATCTCATATATTTGGAAGTATCAGAGTATATTTGTATCAGATACATCCGATATACATGAATTGAAGCTAATTGTGATCGATTGTCACTTCGTATTGATTGCATATTCTCGAAATCTATCGACATCAATTGAAGTCGAATCACATCATTTCTCATATATTTGGAAATATTAGAGTTTATTTGTGTCAGATACATTCGATATACATGAATTGGGGCCAAATGAGATCGATTGTCACTTTGTGTTGATTGTATATTCTCGAAATCTATTGACGTCTATTGATGTCAAATCACATCCTTCCTCATATATTTGGAATTATTAGAGTTTATTCGTATCAGATACATTCGATATACATGAATTGAAGCCAATTGTGATCGATTGTCACTTTGTGTTGATTGCATATTCTCGAAATCTATTGACATCAATTGAAGTCGAATCACATCATTTCTCATATATCTGGAATTATTAGAGTTTATTTGTGTCAGATCCATTCGATATAGATGAATTCAAGCCAATTGTGATCGATTGTCACTTTGTGTTAATTGTATATTCTCGAAATCTATTGACATCGATTGAAGTCGAATCACATCATTTCTCATATATTTGGAATTATTAGAGTTTATTTGTATCAGATACATTCGATATACATGAATTGAAGCCAATTGTGATCGATTGTCACTTTGTGTTAATTGTATATTCTCGAAATCTATTGACGTCTATTGATGTCAAATCACATCCTTCCTCATATATTTGGAATTATTAGAGTTTATTCGTATCAGATACATTCGATATACATGAATTGAAGCCAATTGTGATCGATTGTCACTTTGTGTTAATTGTATATTCTCGAAATCCATTGACATCGATTGAAGTCGAATCACATCATTTCTCATATATTTGGAATTATTAGAGTTTATTTGTATCAGATTAATTCGATATACATGAATTGAGGCCAGATGAGATCTATTGTCACTTTGTGTTAATTGTATATTCTCGAAATCTATTGACGTCTATTGATGTCAAATCACATCCTTCCTCATATATTTGGAATTATTAGAGTTTATTCGTATCAGATGCATTCAATATACATGAATTGAAGCCAATTGTGATCGATTGTCACTTTGTGTTAATTGTATATTCTCGAAATCCATTGACATCGATTGAAGTCGAATCACATCATATCTCATATATTTGGAAGTATCAGAGTTTATTTGTATCAGATACATTCGATATATATGAATTGAAGCCCATTGTGATCGATTGTCACTTTGTGTTGATTGCATAAGCTCGATATCTTTTCACATCGATTGAAGTCGAATTACATCATATCTCATATATTTGGAAGTATCAGAGTATATTTGTATCATATACATCCGATATACATGAATTGAAGCTAATTGTGATCGATTGTCACTTCGTATTGATTGCATATTCTCGAAATCTATCGACATCAATTGGAGTCGAATCACATCATTTCTCATATATTTGGAAATATTAGAGTTTATTTGTGTCAGATACATTCGATATACATGAATTGGGGCCAAATGAGATCGATTGTCATTATGTGTTAATTGCATATTCTCGAAATCTATTGACATCAATTCAAGTCGAATCACATCATTCCTCATATATTTGGAATTATTAGAGTTTAGTCGTATCAGATACATTCGATATACATGAATTGAAGCCAATTGTGATCGATTGTCACTTTGTGTTGATTGCATATTCTTGAAATCTATTGACATCAATTGAAGTCGAATCACATCATTTCTCATATATCTGGAATTATTAGAGTTTATTTGTGTCAGATCCATTCGATATAGATGAATTCAAGCCAATTGTGATCGATTGTCACTTTGTGTTAATTGTATATTCTCGAAATCTATTGACATCGATTGAAGTCGAATCACATCATTTCTCATATATTTGGAATTATTAGAGTTTATTTGTATCAGATACATTCGATATACATGAATTGAAGCCAATTGTGATCGATTGTCACTTTGTGTTAATTGTATATTCTCGAAATCTATTGACGTCTATTGATGTCAAATCACATCCTTCCTCATATATTTGGAATTATTAGAGTTTATTCGTATCAGATACATTCGATATACATGAATTGAAGCCAATTGTGATCGATTGTCACTTTGTGTTAATTGTATATTCTCGAAATCCATTGACATCGATTGAAGTCGAATCACATCATTTCTCATATATTTGGAATTATTAGAGTTTATTTGTATCAGATTAATTCGATATACATGAATTGGGGCCAAATGAGATCTATTGTCACTTTGTGTTAATTGTATATTCTCGAAATCTATTGACGTCTATTGATGTCAAATCACATCCTTCCTCATATATTTGGAATTATTAGAGTTTATTCGTATCAGATGCATTCGATATACATGAATTGAAGCCAATTGTGATCGATTGTCACTTTGTGTTGATTGTATATTCTCGAAATCCATTGACATCGATTGAAGTCGAATCACATCATATCTCATATATTTGGAAGTATCAGAGTTTATTTGTATCAGATACATTCGATATATATGAATTGAAGCCCATTGTGATCGATTGTCACTTTGTGTTGATTGCATAAGCTCGATATCTTTTCACATCGATTGAAGTCGAATTACATCATATCTCATATATTTGGAAGTATCAGAGTATATTTGTATCAGATACATCCGATATACATGAATTGAAGCTAATTGTGATCGATTGTCACTTCGTATTGATTGCATATTCTCGAAATCTATCGACATCAATTGGAGTCGAATCACATCATTTCTCATATATTTGGAAATATTAGAGTTTATTTGTGTCAGATACATTCGATATACATGAATTGGGGCCAAATGAGATCTATTATCACTTTGTGTTAATTGTATATTCTCGAAATCTATTGACGTCTATTGATGTCAAATCACATCCTTCCTCATATATTTGGAATTATTAGAGTTTATTCGTATCAGATGCATTCGATATACATGAATTGAAGCCAATTGTGATCGATTGTCACTTTGTGTTAATTGTATATTCTCGAAATCTATTGACGTCTATTGATGTCAAATCACATCCTTCCTCATATATTTGGAATTATTAGAGTTTATTCGTATCAGATACATTCGATATACATGAATTGAAGCCAATTGTGATCGATTGTCACTTTGTGTTAATTGTATATTCTCGAAATCCATTGACATCGATTGAAGTCGAATCACATCATTTCTCATATATTTGGAATTATTAGAGTTTATTTGTATCAGATTAATTCGATATACATGAATTGGGGCCAAATGAGATCTATTGTCACTTTGTGTTAATTGTATATTCTCGAAATCTATTGACGTCTATTGATGTCAAATCACATCCTTTCTCATATATTTGGAATTATTAAAGTTTATTCGTATCAGATGCATTCGATATACATGAATTGAAGCCAATTGTGATCGATTGTCACTTTGTGTTAATTGTATATTCTCGAAATCTATTGACATCGATTGAAGTCGAATCACATCATTTCTCATATATTTGGAATTATTAGAGTTTATTTGTATCAGATACATTCGATATACATGAATTGAAGCCAATTGTGATCGATTGTCACTTTGTGTTAATTGTATATTCTCGAAATCTATTGACGTCTATTGATGTCAAATCACATCCTTCCTCATATATTTGGAATTATTAGAGTTTATTCGTATCAGATACATTCGATATACATGAATTGAAGCCAATTGTGATCGATTGTCACTTTGTGTTGATTGCATATTTCCGAAATCTATTGACATTTATTGGAGTCGAATCACATCATTCCTCATATTTTTGGAATTATTATAGTTTATTTGTATCAGATTCATTCGATATACTTGAATTGGGGCCAAATGAGATCTATTGTCACTTTGTGTTAATTGTATATTCTCGAAATCTATTGACGTCTATTGATGTCAAATCAAATCCTTCCTCATATATTTGGATTTATTGGAGTTTATTCGTATCAGATACATTCGATATACATGAATTGAAGCCAATTGTGATCGATTGTCACTTTGTGTTAATTGTATATTCTCGAAATCTATTGACATCGATTGAAGTCGAATCACATCATTTCTCATATATTTGGAATTATTAGAGTTTATTTGTATCAGATTCATTCGATATACATGAATTGGGGCCAAATGAGATCTATTGCCACTTTGTGTTAATTGTATATTCTCGAAATCTATTGACGTCTATTGATGTCAAATCACATCCTTCCACATATATTTGGAATTATTAGATTTTATTTGTATCAGATACATTCGATATACATGAATTGAAGCCAATTGTGATCGATTGTCACTTTGTGTTAATTGTATATTCTCGAAATCTATTGACATCGATTGAAGTCGAATCACATCATTTCTCATATATTTGGAATTATTAGAGTTTATTTGTATCAGATTCATTCGATATACATGAATTGGGGCCAAATGAGATCTATTGTCACTTTGTGTTAATTGTATATTCTCGAAATCCATTGACATCGATTGAAGTCGAATCACATCATATCTCATATATTTGGAAGTATCAGAGTTTATTTGTATCAGATACATTCGATATACATGAATTGAAGCCAATTGTGATCGATTGTCTCTTTGTGTTAATTGTATATTCTCGAAATCTATTGACATCGATTGAAGTCGAATCACATCATATCTCATATATTTGGAATTATTAGAGTTTATTCGTATCAGATTCATTCGATATACATGAATTGGGGCCAAATGAGATCTATTGTCACTTTGTGTTAATTGTATATTCTCAAAATCTATTGAAATCGATTGAAGTCGAATCACATCATATCTCATATATTTGGAAGTATCAGAGTTTATTTGTATCAGATACATTCGATATACATGAATTGAAGCCAATTGTGATCGATTGTCACTTTGTGTTAATTGTATATTCTCGAAATCTATTGACATCGATTGAAGTCGAATCACATCATATCTCATATATTTGGAATTATTAGAGTTTATTCGTATCAGATTCATTCGATATACATGAATTGGGGCCATATGAGATCTATTGTCACTTTGTGTTAATTGTATATTCTCGGAATCTATTGACATCGATTGAGGTCGAATCACATCTTTCCTCATATATTTGGAATTATTGGAGTTTATTCGTATCAGATACATTCGATATATATGAATTGAAGCCAATTGTGATCGATTGTCACTTTGTGTTAATTGTATATTCTCGGAATCTATTGACATCGATTGAAGTCGAATCACATCATATCTCATATATTTGGAAGTATCAGAGTTTATTTGTATCAGATACATTCGATATATATGAATTGAAGCCAATTGTAATCGACTGTCACTTTGTGTTGATTGCATATTCTCGAAATCTATCGACATCAATTGGAGTCGAATCACATCATTTCTCATATATTTGGAAATATTGGAGTTTATTTGTGTCAGATACATTCGATATACATGAATTGAAGCCAATTGTGATCGATTGTCACTTTCTGTTAATTGTATATTCTCGAAATCCATTGACATCGATTGAAGTCGAATCACATCATATCTCATATATTTGGAAGTATCAGAGTTTATTTGTATCAGATACATTCGATATATATGAATTGAAGCCAATTGTGATCGATTGTCACTTTGTGTTGATTGCATTTTCTCGAAATCTATTCACATCGATTGAAGTCGAATCACATCATATCTCATATATTTGGAAGTGTCAGAGTTTATTTGTATCAGATACATCCGATATACATGAAATGAAGCCAATTGTGATCGATTGTCACTTGTGTTGATTGCATATTCTCGAAATCTATCGACATCAATTGGAGTCGAATCACATCATTTCTCATATATTTGGAAATATTGGAGTTTATTTGTGTCAGATACATTCGATATACATGAATTGAAGTCAATTGTGATCGATTCTCACTTTGTGTTAATTGTATATTCTCGAAATCTATTAAAATCGATTGAAGTCGAATCACATCATATCTCATATATTTGGAAGTATCAGAGTTTATTTGTATCAGATACATCCGATATACATGAATTTAAGCCAATTGTGATCGATTGTCATTTTGTGTTGATTGTATATTCTCGAAATCTATTGACATCTATTGATGTCAAATCACATCTTTCCTCATATATTTGGAATTATAAGAGTTTATTCGTATCAGATACATTCGATATATATGAATTGAAGCCAATTGTGATCGATTGTCACTTTGTGTTAATTGTATATTCTCGGAATCTATTGACATCGATTGAAGTCGAATCACATCATATCTCATATATTTGGAAGTATCAGAGTTTATTTGTATCAGATACATTCGATATATATGAATTGAAGCCAATTGTAATCGATTGTCATTTTGTGTTGATTGCATATTCTCAAAATCTTTTCACATCGATTGGAGTCGAATCACATCATTCCTCATATATTTGGGAGTATCAGAGTTTATTTGTATCAGATACATTCGATATATATGAATTTAAGCCAATTGTGATCGATTGTCACTTTGCGTTAATTGAATATTCTCGAAATCCATTGACATCGATTGAAGTCGAATCACATCATTTCTCATATATTTGGAATTATTAGAGTTTATTTGTATCAGATTAATTCGATATACATGAATTGGGGCCAAATGAGATCTATTGTCACTTTGTGTTAATTGTATATTCTCGAAATCTATTGACGTCTATTGATGTCAAATCACATCCTTCCTCATATATTTGGAATTATTAGAGTTTATTCGTATCAGATGCATTCGATATACATGAATTGAAGCCAATTGTGATCGATTGTCACTTTGTGTTAATTGTATATTCTCGAAATCTATTGACATCGATTGAAGTCGAATCACATCATTTCTCATATATTTGGAATTATTAGAGTTTATTTGTATCAGATACATTCGATATACATGAATTGAAGCCAATTGTGATCGATTGTCACTTTGTGTTAATTGTATATTCTCGAAATCTATTGACGTCTATTGATGTCAAATCACATCCTTCCTCATATATTTGGAATTATTAGAGTTTATTCGTATCAGATACATTCGATATACATGAATTGAAGCCAATTGTGATCGATTGTCACTTTGTGTTAATTGTATATTCTCGAAATCCATTGACATCGATTGAAGTCGAATCACATCATTTCTCATATATTTGGAATTATTAGAGTTTATTTGTATCAGATTAATTCGATATACATGAATTGGGGCCAAATGAGATCTATTGTCACTTTGTGTTAATTGTATATTCTTGAAATCTATTGGCGTCTATTGATGTTAATCACATCCTTCCTCATATATTTGGAATTATTAGATTTTATTTGTATCATATACATTCGATATACATAAATTGAAGCCAATTGTGATCGATTGTCACTTTGTGTTAATTGTATATTCTCGAAATCTATTGACATCGATTGAAGTCGAATCACATCATTTCTCATATATTTGGAATTATTAGAGTTTATTTGTATCAGATTCATTCGATATACATGAATTGGGGCCAAATGAGATCTATTGTCACTTTGTGTTAATTGTATATTCTCGAAATCTATTGACGTCTATTGATGTCAAATCAAATCCTTCCTCATATATTTGGATTTATTGGAGTTTATTCGTATCAGATACATTCGATATACATAAATTGAAGCCAATTGTGATCGATTGTCACTTTGTGTTAATTGTATATTCTCGAAATCTATTGACATCGATTGAAGTCGAATCACATCATTTCTCATATATTTGGAATTATTAGAGTTTATTTGTATCAGATTCATTCGATATACATGAATTGGGGCCAAATGAGATCTATTGTCACTTTGTGTTAATTGTATATTCTCGAAATCTATTGACGTCTATTGATGTCAAATCACATCCTTCCTCATATATTTTGAATTATTAGAGTTTATTCGTATCAGATACATTCGATATACATGAATTGAAGCCAATTGTGATCGATTGTCTCTTTGTGTTAATTGTATATTCTCGGAATCTATTGACATCGATTGAAGTCGAATCACGACATATCTCATATATTTGGAATTATTAGAGTTTATTTGTATCAGATTCATCCGATATACATGAATTGGGGCCAAATGAGATCTATTGTCACTTTGTGTTAATTGTATATTCTCGAAATCCATTGACATCGATTGAAGTCGAATCACATCATATCTCATATATTTGGAAGTGTCAGAGTTTATTTGTATCAGATACATTCGATATACATGAATTGAAGCCAATTGTGATCGATTGTCACTTTGTGTTAATTGTATATTCTCGAAATCTATTGACATCGATTGAAGTCGAATCACATCATATCTCATATATTTCGAATTATTAGAGTTTATTTGTATCAGATTCATTCGATATACATGAATTGGGGCCAAATGAGATCTATTGTCACTTTGTGTTAATTGTATATTCTCAAAATCTATTGAAATCGATTGAAGTCGAATCACATCATATCTCATATATTTCGAATTATTAGAGTTTATTTGTATCAGATACATTCGATATACATGAATTGAAGCCAATTGTGATCGATTGTCACTTTGTGTTAATTGTATATTCTCGAAATCCATTGACATCGATTGAAGTCGAATCACATCATATCTCATATATTTGGAAGTATCAGAGTTTATTTGTATCAGATACATTCGATATATATGAATTGAAGCCCATTGTGATCGATTGTCACTTTGTGTTGATTGCACAAGCTCGATATCTTTTCACATCGATTGAAGTCGAATTACATCATATCTCATATATTTGGAAGTATCAGAGTATATTTGTATCAGATACATCCGATATACATGAATTGAAGCTAATTGTGATCGATTGTCACTTCGTATTGATTGCATATTCTCGAAATCTATCGACATCAATTGGAGTCGAATCACATCATTTCTCATATATTTGGAAATATTAGAGTTTATTTGTGTCAGATACATTCGATATACATGAATTGGGGCCAAATGAGATCGATTGTCATTATGTGTTAATTGCATATTCTCGAAATCTATTGACATCAATTCAAGTCGAATCACATCATTCCTCATATATTTGGAATTATCAGAGTTTAGTCGTATCAGATACATTCGATATACATGAATTGAAGCCAATTGTGTTCGATTGTCACTTTGTGTTGATTGCATATTCTCGAAATCTATTGACATCAATTGAAGTCGAATCACATCATTTCTCATATATCTGGAATTATTAGAGTTTATTTGTGTCAGATCCATTCGATATAGATGAATTCAAGCCAATTGTGATCGATTGTCACTTTGTGTTAATTGTATATTCTCGAAATCTATTGACATCGATTGAAGTCGAATCACATCATTTCTCATATATTTGGAATTATTAGAGTTTATTTGTATCAAATACTTTCGATATACATGAATTGAAGCCAATTGTGATCGATTGTCACTTTGTGTTAATTGTATATTCTCGAAATCTATTGACGTCTATTGATGTCAAATCACATCCTTCCTAATATATTTGGAATTATTAGAGTTTATTCGTATCAGATACGTTCGATATACATGAATTGAAGCCAATTGTGATCGATTGTCACTTTGTGTTAATTGTATATTCTCGAAATCCATTGACATCGATTGAAGTCGAATCACATCATTTCTCATATATTTGGAATTATTAGAGTTTATTTGTATCAGATTAATTCGATATACATGAATTGGGGCCAAATGAGATCTATTGTCACTTTGTGTTAATTGTATATTCTCGAAATCTATTGACGTCTATTGATGTCAAATCACATCCTTCCTCATATATTTGGAATTATTAGAGTTTATTTGTATCAGATGCATTCGATATACATGAATTGAAGCCAATTGTGATCGATTGTCACTTTGTGTTAATTGTATATTCTCGAAATCCATTGACATCGATTGAAGTCGAATCACATCATATCTCATATATTTGGAAGTATCAGAGTTTATTTGTATCAGATACATTCGATATATATGAATTGAAGCCAATTGTGATCGATTGTCACTTTGTGTTGATTGCATATTCTCGAAATCTATTCACATCGATTGAAGTCGAATCACATCATATCTCATATATTTATTTGTATCAGATTCATTCGATATACATGAATTGGGACCAAATGAGATCTATTGTCACTTTGTGTTAATTGTATATTCTCGAAATCCATTGACGTCTATTGATGTCAAATCACATCCTTCCTCATATATTTGGAATCATTAGAGTTTATTCGTATCAGATACATTCGATATACATGAATTGAAGCCAATTGTGATCGATTGTCACTTTGTGTTAATTGTATATTCTCGGAATCTATTGACATCGATTGAAGTCAAATCACATCATATCTCATATATTTGGAAGTATCAGAGTTTATTTGTATCAGATACATTCGATATATATGAATTGAAGCCAATTGTGATCGATTGTCACTTTGTGTTGATTGCATATTCTCGAAATCTATTGACATCAATTGAAGTCGAATCACATCATTTCTCATATATCTGGAATTATTAGAGTTTATTTGTGTCAGATCCATTCGATATAGATGAATTCAAGCCAATTGTGATCGATTGTCACTTTGTGTTAATTGTATATTCTCGAAATCTATTGACATGGATTGAAGTCGAATCACATCATTTCTCATATATTTGGAATTATCAGAGTTTATTTGTATCAGATACATTCGATATATATGAATTGAAGCCAATTGTGATCGATTGTCACTTTGTGTTAATTGTATATTCTCGAAATCCATTGACGTCTATTGATGTCAAATCAAATCCTTCCTCATATATTTGGATTTATTGGAGTTTATTCGTATCAGATACATTCGATATACATAAATTGAAGCCAATTGTGATCGATTGTCACTTTGTGTTAATTGTATATTCTCGAAATCTATTGACATCGATTGAAGTCGAATCACATCATTTCTCATATATTTGGAATTATTAGAGTTTATTTGTATCAGATTCATTCGATATACATGAATTGGGGCCAAATGAGATCTATTGTCACTTTGTGTTAATTGTATATTCTCGAAATCTATTGACGTCTATTGATGTCAAATCACATCCTTCCTCATATATTTTGAATTATTAGAGTTTATTCGTATCAGATACATTCGATATACATGAATTGAAGCCAATTGTGATCGATTGTCTCTTTGTGTTAATTGTATATTCTCGGAATCTATTGACATCGATTGAAGTCGAATCACGACATATCTCATATATTTGGAATTATTAGAGTTTATTTGTATCAGATTCATTCGATATACATGAATTGGGGCCAAATGAGATCTATTGTCACTTTGTGTTAATTGTATATTCTCGAAATCCATTGACATCGATTGAAGTCGAATCACATCATATCTCATATATTTGGAAGTGTCAGAGTTTATTTGTATCAGATACATTCGATATACATGAATTGAAGCCAATTGTGATCGATTGTCACTTTGTGTTAATTGTATATTCTCGAAATCTATTGACATCGATTGAAGTCGAATCACATCATATCTCATATATTTCGAATTATAAGAGTTTATTTGTATCAGATTCATTCGATATACATGAATTGGGGCCAAATGAGATCTATTGTCACTTTGTGTTAATTGTATATTCTCGAAATCCATTGACATCGATTGAAGTCGAATCACATCATATCTCATATATTTGGAAGTATCAGAGTTTATTTGTATCAGATACATTCGATATATATGAATTGAAGCCCATTGTGATCGATTGTCACTTTGTGTTGATTGCATAAGCTCGATATCTTTTCACATCGATTGAAGTCGAATTACATCATATCTCATATATTTGGAAGTATCAGAGTATATTTGTATCAGATACATCCGATATACATGAATTGAAGCTAATTGTGATCGATTGTCACTTCGTATTGATTGCATATTCTCGAAATCTATCGACATCAATTGGAGTCGAATCACATCATTTCTCATATATTTGGAAATATTAGAGTTTATTTGTGTCAGATACATTCGATATACATGAATTGGGGCCAAATGAGATCGATTGTCATTATGTGTTAATTGCATATTCTCGAAATCTATTGACATCAATTCAAGTCGAATCACATCATTCCTCATATATTTGGAATTATCAGAGTTTAGTCGTATCAGATACATTCGATATACATGAATTGAAGCCAATTGTGTTCGATTGTCACTTTGTGTTGATTGCATATTCTCGAAATCTATTGACATCAATTGAAGTCGAATCACATCATTTCTCATATATCTGGAATTATTAGAGTTTATTTGTGTCAGATCCATTCGATATAGATGAATTCAAGCCAATTGTGATCGATTGTCACTTTGTGTTAATTGTATATTCTCGAAATCTATTGACATCGATTGAAGTCGAATCACATCATTTCTCATATATTTGGAATTATTAGAGTTTATTTGTATCAAATACATTCGATATACATGAATTGAAGCCAATTGTGATCGATTGTCACTTTGTGTTAATTGTATATTCTCGAAATCTATTGACGTCTATTGATGTCAAATCACATCCTTCCTCATATATTTGGAATTATTAGAGTTTATTCGTATCAGATACGTTCGATATACATGAATTGAAGCCAATTGTGATCGATTGTCACTTTGTGTTAATTGTATATTCTCGAAATCCATTGACATCGATTAAAGTCGAATCACATCATTTCTCATATATTTGGAATTATTAGAGTTTATTTGTATCAGATTAATTCGATATACATGAATTGGGGCCAAATGAGATCTATTGTCACTTTGTGTTAATTGTATATTCTCGAAATCTATTGACGTCTATTGATGTCAAATCACATCCTTCCTCATATATTTGGAATTATTAGAGTTTATTTGTATCAGATGCATTCGATATACATGAATTGAAGCCAATTGTGATCGATTGTCACTTTGTGTTAATTGTATATTCTCGAAATCCATTGACATCGATTGAAGTCGAATCACATCATATCTCATATATTTGGAAGTATCAGAGTTTATTTGTATCAGATACATTCGATA
This sequence comes from Diorhabda carinulata, assembly GCF_026250575.1. Taxonomy (NCBI): domain Eukaryota; kingdom Metazoa; phylum Arthropoda; class Insecta; order Coleoptera; family Chrysomelidae; genus Diorhabda; species Diorhabda carinulata. The sequence goes on along the minus strand of NC_079473.1, from coordinate 3,879,765 downwards.
TATATGAATTGAAGCCAATTGTGATCGATTGTCACTTTGTGTTGATTGCATATTCTCGAAATCTATTCACATCGATTGAAGTCGAATCACATCATATCTCATATATTTATTTGTATCAGATTCATTCGATATACATGAATTGGGACCAAATGAGATCTATTGTCACTTTGTGTTAATTGTATATTCTCGGAATCTATTGACGTCTATTGATGTCAAATCACATCCTTCCTCATATATTTGGAATCATTAGAGTTTATTCGTATCAGATACATTCGATATACATGAATTGAAGCCAATTGTGATCGATTGTCACTTTGTGTTAATTGTATAATCTCGGAATCTATTGACATCGATTGAAGTCAAATCACATCATATCTCATATATTTGGAAGTATCAGAATTTATTTGTATCAGATACATTCGATATATATGAATTGAAGCCAATTGTGATCGATTGTCACTTTGTGTTGATTGCATATTCTCGAAATCTATTGACATCAATTGAAGTCGAATCACATCATTTCTCATATATCTGGAATTATTAGAGTTTATTTGTGTCAGATCCATTCGATATAGATGAATTCAAGCCAATTGTGATCGATTGTCACTTTGTGTTAATTGTATATTCTCGAAATCTATTGACATCGATTGAAGTCGAATCACATCATTTCTCATATATTTGGAATTATCAGAGTTTATTTGTATCAGATACATTCGATATATATGAATTGAAGCCAATTGTGATCGATTGTCACTTTGTGTTAATTGTATATTCTCGAAATCCATTGACATCGATTGAAGTCGAATCACATCATTTCTCATATATTTGGAATTATTAGAGTTTATTTGTATCAGATTAATTCGATATACATGAATTGGGGCCAAATGAGATCTATTGTCACTTTGTGTTAATTGTATATTCTCGAAATCTATTGACGTCTATTGATGTCAAATCACATCCTTACTCATATATTTGGAATTATTAGAGTTTATTCGTATCAGATGCATACGATATACATGAATTGAAGCCAATTGTGATCGATTGTCACTTTGTGTTAATTGTATATTCTCGAAATCCATTGACATCGATTGAAGTCGAATCACATCATATCTCATATATTTGGAAGTATCAGAGTTTATTTGTATCAGATACATTCGATATATATGAATTGAAGCCAATTGTGATCGATTGTCACTTTGTGTTGATTGCATATTCTCGAAATCTATTCACATCGATTGAAGTCGAATCACATCATATCTCATATATTTGAAAGTATCAGAGTTTATTTGTATCAGATACATCCGATATACATGAATTGAAGCCAATTGTGATCGATTGTCACTTTGTGTTAATTGTATATTCTCGAAATCCATTGACATCGATTGAAGTCGAATCACATCATATCTCATATATTTGGAAGTATCAGAGTTTATTTGTATCAGATACATTCGATATATATGAATTGAAGCCAATTGTGATCGATTGTCACTTTGTGTTGATTGCATATTCTCGAAATCTATTCACATCGATTGAAGTCGAATCACATCATATCTCATATATTTGAAAGTATCAGAGTTTATTTGTATCAGATACATCCGATATACATGAATTGAAGCCAATTGTGATCGATTGTCACTTGTGTTGATTGCATATTCTCGAAATCTATCGACATCAATTGGAGTCGAATCACATCATTTCTCATATATTTGGGAATATTAGAGTTTATTTGTGTCAGATACATTCGATATACATGAATTGAAGCCAATTGTGATCGATTGTCACTTTGTGTTAATTGTATATTCTCGAAATCTATTGAAATCGATTGAAGTCGAATCACATCATATCTCATATATTTGGAAGTATCAGAGTTTATTTGTATCAGATACATTCGATATATATGAATTGAAGCCAATTGTGATCGATTGTCACTTTGTGTTGATTGCATATTCTCGAAATCTATTCATATCGATTGAAGTCGAATCACATCATATCTCATATATTTGGAAGCATCAGATTCATTCGATATACATGAATTGGGGCCAAATGAGATCTATTGTCACTTTGTAATAATTGTATATTCTCGAAATCTATTGACGTCTATTGATGTCAAATCACATCCTTCCTCATATATTTGGAATCATTAGAGTTTATTCGTATCAGATACATTCGATATACATGAATTGAAGCCAATTGTGATTGATTGTTACTTTGTGTTAATTGCATATTCTCGAAATCTATTCACATCGATTGAAGTCGAATCACATCATATCTCATATATTTGGAAGTATCAGAGTTTATTTGTATCAGATACATCCGATATACATGAATTGAAGCCAATTGTGATCGATTGTCACTTGTGTTGATTGCATATTCTCGAAATTTATCGACATCAATTGGAATCGAATCACATCATTTATCATATATTTGGAAATATTAGAGTTTATTTGTGTCAGATACATTCGATATACATGAATTGAAGCCAATTGTGATCGATTGTCACTTTGTGTTAATTGTATATTCTCGAAATCTATTGAAATCGATTGAAGTCGAATCACATCATATCTCATATATTTGGAAGTATCAGTGTTTATTTGTATCAGATACATTTGATATACATGAATTGAATCCAATTGTGATCGATTGTCACTTTGTGTTGATTGCATATTGTCGAAATCTATTCACATCGATTGAAGTCGAATCACATCATATCTGATATATTTGGAAGTATCAGAGTTTATTTGTATCAGATATATTCGATATATATGAATTGAAGCCCATTGTGATCGATTGTCACTTTGTGTTGATTGCATATTCTCGAAATCTTTTCACATCGATTGAAGTCGAATCACATCATATCTCATATATTTGGAAGTATCAGTGTTTATTTGTATCAGATACATTCGATATACATGAATCGAATCCAATTGTGATCGATTGTCACTTTGTGTTAATTGTATATTCTCGAAATCCATTGACATCGATTGAAGTCGAATCATATCATATCTCATATATTTGGAAGTATCGGAGTTTATTTGTATCAGATACATTCGATATATATGAATTGAAGCCCATTGTGATGGATTATCACTTTGTGTTGATTGCATATTCTCGAAATCTTTTCACATCGATTGAAGTCGAATCACATCATATCTCATATATTTGGAAGTATCACAGTTTATTTGTATCAGATACATCCGATATACATGAATTTAAGCCAATTGTGATCGATTGTCACTTTGTGTTGATTGTATATTCTCGAAATCTATTGACGTCTATTGATGTCAAATCACATCTTTCCTCATATATTTGGAATTATTAGAGTTTATTCGTATCAGATACATTCGATATACATGAATTGAAGCCAATTGTGATCGATTGTCACTTTGTGTTAATTGTATATTCTCGAAATCTATTGAAATCGATTGAAGTCGAATCACATCATATCTCATATATTTGGAAGTATCAGTGTTTATTTGTATCAGATTCATTCGATATACATGAATTGGGGCCAAATGAGATCTATTGTCACTTTGTGTTAATTGTATATTCTCGAAATCTATTGACATCGATTGAAGTCGAATCACATCATTTCTCATATATTTGGAATTATTAGAGTTTATTTGTATCAGATTCATTCGATATACATGAATTAGGGCCAAATGAGATCTATTGTCACTTTGTGTTAATTGTATATTCTCGAAATCTATTGACGTCTATTGATGTCAAATCACATCCTTCCTCATATATTTGGAATTATTAGAGTTTATTCGTATCAGATATATTCGATATACATGAATTGAAGCCAATTGTGATCGATTATCACTTTGGGTTAATTGTATATTCTCGAAATCCATTGACATCGATTGAAGTCGAATCACATCATATCTCATATATTTGGAAGTATCAGAGTTTATTTGTATCAGATACATTCGATATATATGAATTGAAGCCAATTGTGATCGATTGTCACTTTGTGTTGATTGCATATTCTCGAAATCTATTTACATCGATTGAAGTCGAATCACATCATATCTCATATATTTGGAATTATTAGAGTTTATTCGTATCAGATTCATTCGATATACATGAATTGGGGCCAGATGAGATCTATTGTCACTTTGTGTTAATTGTATATTCTCGAAATCTATTGACGTCTATTGATGTCAAATCACATCCTTCCTCATATATTTGGAATCATTAGAGTTTATTCGTATCAGATACATTCGATATACATGAATTGAAGCCAATTGTGATCGATTGTCACTTTGTGTTAATTGTATATTCTCGAAATCTATTGACATCGATTGAAGTCGAATCACATCATTTCTCATATATTTGGAATTATTAGAGTTTATTTGTATCAGATTCATTCGATATACATGAATTGGGGCCAAATGAGGTCTATTGTCACTTTGTGTTAATTGTATATTCTCGAAATCTATTGACGTCTATTGATGTCAAATCACATCCTTCCTCATATATTTGGAATTATTAGAGTTTATTCGTATCAGATATATTCGATATACATGAATTGAAGCCAATTGTGATCGATTGTCACTTTGGGTTAATTGTATATTCTCGAAATCCATTGACATCGATTGAAGTCGAATCACATCATATCTCATATATTTGGAAGTATCAGAGTTTATTTGTATCAGATACATTCGATATATATGAATTGAAGCCAATTGTGATCGATTGTCACTTTGTGTTGATTGCATATTCTCGAAATCTATTTACATCGATTGAAGTCGAATCACATCATATCTCATATATTTGGAATTATTAGAGTTTATTCGTATCAGATACATTCGATATACATGAATTGAAGCCATTTGTGATCGATTGTCACTTTGTGTTAATTGTATATTCTCGGAATCTATTGACATCGATTGAAGTCGAATCACATCATATCTCATATATTTGGAAGTATCAGAGTTTATTTGTATCAGAGACATTCGATATATATGAATTGAAGCCGATTGTGATCGATTGTCACTTTGTGTTGATTGCATATTCTCGAAATCTATTCACAACGATTGAAGTTGAATCACATCATATCTCATATATTTGGAAGTATCAGAGTTTATTTGTATCAGATACATCCGATATACATGAATTGAAGCCAATTGTGATCGATTGTCACTTGTGTTGATTGCATATTCTCGAAATCTATCGACATCAATTGGAGTCGAATCACATCATTTCTCATATATTTGGAAATATTAGAGTTTATTTGTGTCAGATACATTCGATATACATGAATTGAAGCCAATTGTGATCGATTGTCACTTTGTGTTGATTGTATATTCTCGAAATCTATTGAAATCGATTGAAGTCGAATCACATCATATCTCATATATTTGGAAGTATCAGTGTTTATTTGTATCAGATACATTCGATATACATGAATTGAATCCAATTGTGATCGATTGTCACTTTGTGTTGATTGCATATTCTCGAAATCTATTCACATCGATTGAAGTCGAATCACATCATATCTGATATATTTGGAACTATCAGAGTTTATTTGTATAAGATACATTCGATATATATGAATTGAAGCCCATTGTGGTCGATTGTCACTTTGTGTTGATTGCATATTCTCGAAATCTTTTCACATCGATTGAAGTCGAATCATATCATATCTGATATATTTGGAAGTATCAGAGTTTATTCGTATCAGATACATTCGATATACATGAATTGAAGCCAATTGTGATCGATTGTCACTTTGTGTTAATTGTATATTCTCGAAATCTATTGACGTCTATTGATGTCAAATCACATCCTTCCTCATATATTTGGAATTATTAGAGTTTATTCGTATCAGATATATTCGATATACATGAATTGAAGCCAATTGTGATCGATTGTCACTTTGGGTTAATTGTATATTCTCGAAATCCATTGACATCGATTGAAGTCGAATCACATCATATCTCATATATTTGGAAGTATCAGAGTTTATTTGTATCAGATACATTCGATATATATGAATTGAAGCCAATTGTGATCGATTGTCACTTTGTGTTGATTGCATATTCTCGAAATCTATTTACATCGATTGAAGTCGAATCACATCATATCCCATATATTTGGAATTATTAGAGTTTATTCGTATCAGATACATTCGATATACATGAATTGAAGCCAATTGTGATCGATTGTCACTTTGTGTTAATTGTATATTCTCGGAATCTATTGACATCGATTGAAGTCGAATCACATCATATCTCATATATTTGGAAGTATCAGAGTTTATTTGTATCAGATACATCCGATATACATGAATTGAAGCCAATTGTGATCGATTGTCACTTGTGTTGATTGCATATTCTCGAAATCTATCGACATCAATTGGAGTCGAATCACATCATTTCTCATATATTTGGAAATATTAGAGTTTATTTGTGTCAGATACATTCGATATACATGAATTGAAGCCAATTGTGATCGATTGTCACTTTGTGTTAATTGTATATTCTCGAAATCTATTGAAATCGATTGAAGTCGAATCACATCATATCTCATATATTTGGAAGTATCAGTGTTTATTTGTATCAGATACATTCGATATACATGAATTGAATCCAATTGTGATCGATTGTCACTTTGTGTTGATTGCATATTCTCGAAATCTATTCACATCGATTGAAGTCGAATCACATCATATCTGATATATTTGGAACTATCAGAGTTTATTTGTATAAGATACATTCGATATATATGAATTGAAGCCCATTGTGGTCGATTGTCACTTTGTGTTGATTGCATATTCTCGAAAACTTTTCACATCGATTGAAGTCGAATCATATCATATCTGATATATTTGGAAGTATCAGAGTTTATTCGTATCAGATACATTCGATATACATGAATTGAAGCCAATTGTGATCGATTGTCACTTTGTGTTAATTGTATATTCTCGAAATCTATTGACGTCTATTGATGTCAAATCACATCCTTCCTCATATATTTGGAATTATTAGAGTTTATTCGTATCAGATATATTCGATATACATGAATTGAAGCCAATTGTGATCGATTGTCACTTTGGGTTAATTGTATATTCTCGAAATCCATTGACATCGATTGAAGTCGAATCACATCATATCTCATATATTTGGAAGTATCAGAGTTTATTTGTATCAGATACATTCGATATATATGAATTGAAGCCAATTGTGATCGATTGTCACTTTGTGTTGATTGCATATTCTCGAAATCTATTTACATCGATTGAAGTCGAATCACATCATATCCCATATATTTGGAATTATTAGAGTTTATTCGTATCAGATACATTCGATATACATGAATTGAAGCCAATTGTGATCGATTGTCACTTTGTGTTAATTGTATATTCTCGGAATCTATTGACATCGATTGAAGTCGAATCACATCATATCTCATATATTTGGAAGTATCAGAGTTTATTTGTATCAGATACATCCGATATACATGAATTGAAGCCAATTGTGATCGATTGTCACTTGTGTTGATTGCATATTCTCGAAATCTATCGACATCAATTGGAGTCGAATCACATCATTTCTCATATATTTGGAAATATTAGAGTTTATTTGTGTCAGATACATTCGATATACATGAATTGAAGCCAATTGTGATCGATTGTCACTTTGTGTTAATTGTATATTCTCGAAATCTATTGAAATCGATTGAAGTCGAATCACATCATATCTCATATATTTAAAAGTATCAGTGTTTATTTGTATCAGATACATTCGATATACATGAATTGAATCCAATTGTGATCGATTGTCACTTTGTGTTGATTGCATATTCTCGAAATCTATTCACATCGATTGAAGTCGAATCACATCATATCTGATATATTTGGAAGTATCAGAGTTTATTTGTATCAGATACATTCGATATATATGAATTGAAGCCCATTGTGGTCGATTGTCACTTTGTGTTGATTGCATATTCTCGAAATCTTTTCACATCGATTGAAGTCGAATCATATCATATCTCATATATTTGGGAATATCAGAGTTTATTTGTATCAGATACATTCGATATATATGAATTGAAGGCCATTGTGATCGATTATCATTTTGTGTTGATTGCATATTCTCGAAATCTTTTCACATCGATTGAAGTCGAATCACATCATATCTCATATATTTGGAAGTATCAGAGTTTATTTGTATCAGATACATCCAATATACATGAATTTAAGCCAATTGTGATCGATTGTCACTTTGTGTTGATTGTATATTCTCGAAATCTATTGACGTCTATTGATGTCAAATCACATCTTTCCTCATATATTTGGAATTATTAGAGTTTATTCGTATCAGATACATTCGATATATATGAATTGAAGCCAATTGTGATCTATTGTCACTTTGTGTTAATTGTATATTCTCGGAATCTATTGACATCGATTGAAGTCGAATCACATCATATCTCATATATTTGGAAGTATCAGAGTTTATTTGTATCAAATACATTCGATATATATGAATTGAAGCCAATTGTGATCGATTGTCATTTTGTGTTGATTGCATATTCTCGAAATCTTTTCACATCGATTGGAGTCGAATCACATCATTCCTCATATATTTGGAAGTATCAGAGTTTATTTGTATCAGATACATTCGATATATATGAATTTAAGCCAATTGTGATCGATTGTCACTTTGTGTTGATTGTATATTCTCGAAATCTATTGACGTCTATTGATGTCAAATCACATCTTTCCTCATATATTTGGAATTATTAGAGTTTATTCGTATCAGATACATTCGATATACATGAATTGAAGCCAATTGTGATCGATTGTCACTTTATGTTAATTGTATATTCTCGAAATCTATTGAAATCGATTGAAGTCGAATCACATCCTTCCTCATATATTTGGAATTATTAGAGTTTATTCGTATCAGATACATTCGATATACATGAATTGAAGCCAATTGTGATCGATTGTCACTTTGTGTTAATTGTATATTCTCGAAATCCATTGACATCGATTGAAGTCGAATCACATCATATCTCATATATTTGGAAGTATCAGAGTTTATTTCTATCAGATACATTCGATATATATGAATTGAAGCCCATTGTGATCGATTGTCACTTTGTGTTGATTGCATAAGCTCGATATCTTTTCACATCGATTGAAGTCGAATCACATCATATCTCATATATTTGGAAGTATCAGAGTATATTTGTATCAGATACATCCGATATACATGAATTGAAGCTAATTGTGATCGATTGCCACTTCGTGTTGATTGCATATTCTCGAAATCTATCGACATCAATTGGAGTCGAATCACATCATTTCTCATATATTTGGAATTATTAGAGTTTAGTCGTATCAGATACATTCGATATACATGAATTGAAGCCAATTGTGATCGATTGTCACTTTGTGTTGATTGCATATTCTCGAAGTCTATTCACATCGATTGAAGTCGAATCACATCATATCTCATATATTTGGAAGTATCAGAGTTTATTTGTATCAGATACATCCGATATACATGAATTGAAGCCAATTGTGATCGATTGTCACTTTGTGTTGATTGCAAATTCTCGAAATCTATCGACATCAATTGGAGTCGAATCACATCATATCTCATATATTTGGAAGTATCAGAGTTTATTTGTATCAGATACATCCGATATACATCAATTGGAGCCAAATGAGATCGATTGTCACTTTTTGTTAATTGCATATTCTCGAAATCTATTGACATCAATTGAAGTCGAATCACATCATTTCTCATATATCTGGAATTATTAGAGTTTATTTGTGTCAGATCCATTCGATATAGATGAATTCAAGCCAATTGTGATCGGTTGTCACTTTGTGTAAATTGTATATTCTCGAAAACTATTGACATCGATTGAAGTCGAATCACATCATTTCCATATATTTGGAATTATTAGAGTTTATTTGTATCAGATACATTCGATATACATGAATTGAAGCCAATTGTGATCGATTGTCACTTTGTGTTAATTGTATATTCTCGAAATCTATTGACGTCTATTGATGTCAAATCACATCCTTCCTCATATATTTGGAATTATTAGAGTTTATTCGTATCAGATACATTCGATATACATGAAATGAAGCCAATTGTGATCGATTGTGACTTTGTGTTAATTGTATATTCTCGAAATCCATTGACATCGATTGAAGTCGAATCACATCATATCTCATATATTTGGAAGTATCAGAGTTTATTTGTATCAGATACATTCGAAATATATGAATTGAAGCCAATTGTGATCGATTGTCACTTTGTGTTGATTGCATATTCTCGAAATCTTTTCACATCGATTGAAGTCGAATCACATCATATCTCATATATTTGGAAGTATCAGAGTTTATTTGTATCAGATACATCCGATATACATGAATTTAAGCCAATTGTGATCGATTGTCACTTTGTGTTAATTGTATATTCTCGGAATCTATTGACATCGATTGAAGTCGAATCACATCATATCTCATATATTTGGAAGTATCAGAGTTTATTTGTATCAGATACATTCGATATATATGAATTGAAGCCAATTGTGATCGATTGTCACTTTGTGTTGATTGCATATTCTCGAAATCTATTCACATCGATTGAAGTCGAATCACATCATATCTCATATATTTGGAAGTATCAGAGTTTATTTGTATCAGATACATCCGATATACATGAATTTAAGCCAATTGTGATCGATTGTCACTTTGTGTTAATTGTATATTCTCGGAATCTATTGACATCGATTGAAGTCGAATCACATCATATCTCATATATTTGGAAGTATCAGAGTTTATTTGTATCAGATACATTTGATATATATGAATTGAAGCCAATTGTGATCGATTGTCACTTGTGTTGATTGCATATTCTCGAAATCTATCGACATCAATTGGAGTCGAATCACATCATTTCTCATATATTTGGAAATATTAGAGTTTATTTGTGTCAGATACATTCGATATACATGAATTGAAGCCAATTGTGATCGATTGTCACTTTGTGTTAATTGTATATTCTCGAAATCTATTGAAATCGATTGAATTCGAATCACATCATATCTCATATATTTGGAAGTATCAGTGTTTATTTGTATCAGATACATTCGATATACATGAATTGAATCCAATTGTGATCGATTGTCACTTTGTGTTGATTGCATATTCTCGAAATCTATTCACATCGATTGAAGTCGAATCACATCATATCTGATATATTTGGAAGTATCAGTGTTTATTTGTATCAGATACATTCGATATACATGAATTGAATCCAATTGTGATCGATTGTCACTTTGTGTTAATTGTATATTCTCGAAATCCATTGACATCGATTGAAGTCGAATCATATCATATCTCATATATTTGGAAGTATCAGAGTTTATTTGTATCAGATACATTCGATATATATGAATTGAAGGCCATTGTGATTGATTATCATTTTGTGTTGATTGCATATTCTCGAAATCTTTTCACATCGATTGAAGTCGAATCACATCATATCTCATATATTTGGAATTATCAGAGTTTATTTGTATCAGATACATTCGATATATATGAATTGAAGGCCATTGTGATTGATTATCATTTTGTGTTGATTGCATATTCTCGAAATCTTTTCACATCGATTGAAGTCGAATCACATCATATCTCATAAATTTGGAAGTATCAGAGTTTATTTGTATCAGATACATTCGATATATATGAATTGAAGCCAATTGTGATCGATTGTCATTTTGTGTTGATTGCATATTCTCGAAATCTTTTCACATCGATTGGAGTCGAATCACATCATTCCTCATATATTTGGAAGTATCAGAGTTTATTTGTATCAGATACATTCGATATATATGAATTTAAGCCAATTGTGATCGATTGTCACTTTGTGTTGATTGTATATTCTCGAAATCTATTGACGTCTATTGAGGTCAAATCACATCTTTCCTCATATATTTGGAATTATTAGAGTTTATTCGTATCAGATACATTCGATATACATGAATTGAAGCCAATTGTGATCGATTGTCACTTTATGTTAATTGTATATTCTCGAAATCTATTGAAATCGATTGAAGTCGAATCACATCCTTCCTCATATATTTGGTATTATTAGAGTTTATTCGTATCAGATACATTCGATATACATGAATTGAAGCCAATTGTGATCGATTGTCACTTTGTGTTAATTGTATATTCTCGAAATCCATTGACATCGATTGAAGTCGAATCACATCATATCTCATATATTTGGAAGTATCAGAGTTTATTTCTATCAGATACATTCGATATATATGAATTGAAGCCCATTGTGATCGATTGTCACTTTGTGTTGATTGCATAAGCTCGATATCTTTTCACATCGATTGAAGTCGAATCACATCATATCTCATATATTTGGAAGTATCAGAGTATATTTGTATCAGATACATCCGATATACATGAATTGAAGCTAATTGTGATCGATTGCCACTTCGTGTTGATTGCATATTCTCGAAATCTATCGACATCAATTGGAGTCGAATCACATCATTTCTCATATATTTGGAAATATTAGAGTTTATTTGTGTCAGATACATTCGATATACATGAATTGGGGCCAAATGAGATCGATTGTAACTATGTGTTAATTGCATATTCTCGAAATCTATTGACATCAATTCAAGTCGAATCACATCATTCCTCATATATTTGGAATTATTAGAGTTTAGTCGTATCAGATACATTCGATATACATGAATTGAAGCCAATTGTGATCGATTGTCACTTTGTGTTGATTGCATAGTCTCGAAATCTATTGACATCAATTGAAGTCGAATCACATCATTTCTCATATATCTGGAATTATTAGAGTTTATTTGTGTCAGATCCATTCGATATAGATGAATTCAAGCCAATTGTGATCGATTGTCACTTTGTGTAAATTGTATATTCTCGAAATCTATTGACATCGATTGAAGTCGAATCACATCATTTCTCATATATTTGGAATTATTAGAGTTTATTTGTATCAGATACATTCGATATACATGAATTGAAGCCAATTGTGATCGATTGTCACTTTGTGTTAATTGTATATTCTCGAAATCTATTTACGTCTATTGATGTCAAATCACATCCTTCCTCATATATTTGGAATTATTATAGTTTATTCGTATCAGATACATTCGATATACATGAATTGAAGCCAATTGTGATCGATTGTCACTTTGTGTTAATTGTATATTCTCGAAATCCATTGACATCGATTGGAGTCGAATCACATCATATCTCATATATTTGGAAGTATCAGAGTTTATTTGTATCAGATACATTCGATATATATGAATTGAAGCCCATTGTGATCGATTGTCACTTTGTGTTGAAGGCATATTCTCGAAATCTTTTCACATCGATTGAAGTCGAATCACATCATATCTCATATATTTGGAAGTATCAGAGTTTATTTGTATCAGATACATCCGATATACATGAATTTAAGCCAATTGTGATCGATTGTCACTTTGTGTTAATTGTATATTCTCGGAATCTATTGACATCGATTGAAGTCGAATCACATCATATCTCATATATTTGGAAGTATCAGAGATTATTTGCATCAGATACATCCGACATACATGAATTGAAGCCAATTGTGATCGATTGTCACTTGTGTTGATTGCATATTCTCGAAATCTATCGACATCAATTGGAGTCGAATCACATCATTTCTCATATATTTGGAAATATTAGAGTTTATTTGTGTCAGATACATTCGATATACATGAATTGAAGCCAATTGTGATCGATTGTCACTTTGTGTTAATTGTATATTCTCGAAATCTATTGAAATCGATTGAAGTCGAATCACATATTATCTCATATATTTGGAAGTATCAGTGTTTATTTGTATCAGATACATTCGATATACATGAATTGAATCCAATTGTGATCGATTGTCACTTTGTGTTAATTGTATATTCTCGAAATCCATTGACATCGATTGAAGTCGAATTACATCATATCTCATATATTTGGAAGTATCAGAGTTTATTTGTATCAGATACATTCGATATATATGAATTGAATCCAATTGTGATCGATTGTCACTTTGTGTTAATTGTATATTCTCGAAATCCATTGACATCGATTGAAGTCGAATCACATCATATCTCATATATTTGGAAGTATCAGTGTTTATTTGTATCAGATACATTCGATATACATGAATTGAATCCAATTGTGATCGATTGTCACTTTGCGTTGATTGCATATTCTCGGAATCTATTCACATCGATTGAAGTCGAATCACATCATATCTGATATATTTGGAAGTATCAGAGTTTATTTGTATCAGATACATTCGATATACATGAATTGAATCCAATTGTGATCGATTGTCACTTTGTGTTAATTGTATATTCTCGAAATCCATTGACATCGATTGAAGTCGAATCACATCATATCTCATATATTTGGAAGTATCAGTGTTTATTTGTATCAGATACATTCGATATACATGAATTGAATCCAATTGTGATCGATTGTCACTTTGCGTTGATTGCATATTCTCGAAATCTTTTCACATCGATTGAAGTCGAATCACATCATATCTCATATATTTGGAAGTATCAGTGTTTATTTGTATCAGATACATTCGATATACATGAATTGAATCCAATTGTGATCGATTGTCACTTTGCGTTGATTGCATATTCTCGGAATCTATTCACATCGATTGAAGTCGAATCACATCATATCTGATATATTTGGAAGTATCAGAGTTTATTTGTATCAGATACATTCGATATACATGAATTGAATCCAATTGTGATCGATTGTCACTTTGTGTTAATTGTATATTCTCGAAATCCATTGACATCGATTGAAGTCGAATCACATCATATCTCATATATTTGGAAGTATCAGTGTTTATTTGTATCAGATACATTCGATATACATGAATTGAATCCAATTGTGATCGATTGTCACTTTGCGTTGATTGCATATTCTCGAAATCTTTTCACATCGATTGAAGTCGAATCACATCATATCTCATATATTTGGAAGTATCAGTGTTTATTTGTATCAGATACATTCGATATACATGAATTGAATCCAATTGTGATCGATTGTCACTTTGTGTTAATTGTATATTCTCGAAATCCATTGACATCGATTGAAGTCGAATCACATCATATCTCATATATTTGGAAGTATCAGAGATTATTTGCATCAGATACATCCGACATACATGAATTGAAGCCAATTGTGATCGATTGTCACTTGTGTTGATTGCATATTCTCGAAATCTATCGACATCAATTGGAGTCGAATCACATCATTTCTCATATATTTGGAAATATTAGAGTTTATTTGTGTCAGATACATTCGATATACATGAATTGAAGCCAATTGTGATCGATTGTCACTTTGTGTTAATTGTATATTCTCGAAATCTATTGAAATCGATTGAAGTCGAATCACATCATATCTCATATATTTGGAAGTATCAGTGTTTATTTGTATCAGATACATTCGATATACATGAATTGAATCCAATTGTGATCGATTGTCACTTTGTGTTAATTGTATATTCTCGAAATCCATTGACATCGATTGAAGTCGAATTACATCATATCTCATATATTTGGAAGTATCAGAGTTTATTTGTATCAGATACATTCGATATATATGAATTGAATCCAATTGTGATCGATTGTCACTTTGTGTTAATTGTATATTCTCGAAATCCATTGACATCGATTGAAGTCGAATCACATCATATCTCATATATTTGGAAGTATCAGTGTTTATTTGTATCAGATACATTCGATATACATGAATTGAATCCAATTGTGATCGATTGTCACTTTGCGTTGATTGCATATTCTCGGAATCTATTCACATCGATTGAAGTCGAATCACATCATATCTGATATATTTGGAAGTATCAGAGTTTATTTGTATCAGATACATTCGATATACATGAATTGAATCCAATTGTGATCGATTGTCACTTTGTGTTAATTGTATATTCTCGAAATCCATTGACATCGATTGAAGTCGAATCACATCATATCTCATATATTTGGAAGTATCAGTGTTTATTTGTATCAGATACATTCGATATACATGAATTGAATCCAATTGTGATCGATTGTCACTTTGCGTTGATTGCATATTCTCGAAATCTTTTCACATCGATTGAAGTCGAATCACATCATATCTCATATATTTGGAAGTATCAGTGTTTATTTGTATCAGATACATTCGATATACATGAATTGAATCCAATTGTGATCGATTGTCACTTTGTGTTAATTGTATATTCTCGAAATCCATTGACATCGATTGAAGTCGAATTACATCATATCTCATATATTTGGAAGTATCAGAGTTTATTTGTATCAGATACATTCGATATATATGAATTGAAGCCCATTGTGATCGATCATCACTTTGTGTTGATTGCATATTCTCGAAATCCATTGACATCGATTGAAGTCGAATCACATCATATCTCATATATATTCGGAAGTATCAGTGTTTATTTGTATCAGATACATTCGATATACATGAATTGAATCCAATTGTGATCGATTGTCACTTTGCGTTGATTGCATATTCTCGGAATCTATTCACATCGATTGAAGTCGAATCACATCATATCTGATATATTTGGAAGTATCAGAGTTTATTTGTATCAGATACATTCGATATACATGAATTGAATCCAATTGTGATCGATTGTCACTTTGTGTTAATTGTATATTCTCGAAATCCATTGACATCGATTGAAGTCGAATCACATCATATCTCATATATTTGGAAGTATCAGTGTTTATTTGTATCAGATACATTCGATATACATGAATTGAATCCAATTGTGATCGATTGTCACTTTGCGTTGATTGCATATTCTCGAAATCTTTTCACATCGATTGAAGTCGAATCACATCATATCTCATATATTTGGAAGTATCAGTGTTTATTTGTATCAGATACATTCGATATACATGAATTGAATCCAATTGTGATCGATTGTCACTTTGCGTTGATTGCATATTCTCGGAATCTATTCACATCGATTGAAGTCGAATCACATCATATCTGATATATTTGGAAGTATCAGAGTTTATTTGTATCAGATACATTCGATATACATGAATTGAATCCAATTGTGATCGATTGTCACTTTGTGTTAATTGTATATTCTCGAAATCCATTGACATCGATTGAAGTCGAATTACATCATATCTCATATATTTGGAAGTATCAGAGTTTATTTGTATCAGATACATTCGATATATATGAATTGAAGCCCATTGTGATCGATCATCATTTTGTGTTGATTGCATATTCTCGAAATCTTTTCACATCGATTGAAGTCGAATCACATCATATCTCATATATTTGGAAGTATCAGAGTTTATTTGTATTAGATACATCCGATATACATGAATTTGAGCCAATTGTGATCAATTGTCAGTTTGTGTTGATTGTATATTCTCGAAATCTATTGACGTCTATTGATGTCAAATCACATCTTTCCTCATATATTTGGAATTATTAGAGTTTAAACGTATCAGATACATCCGACATACATGAATTGAAGCCAATTGTGATCGATTGTCACTTGTGTTGATTGGATATTCTCGAAATCTATCGACATCAATTGGAGTCGAATCACATCATTTCTCATATATTTGGAAATATTAGAGTTTATTTGTGTCAGATACATTCGATATACATGAATTGAAGCCAATTGTGATCGATTGTCACTTTGTGTTAATTGTATATTCTCGGAATCTATTCACATCGATTGAAGTCGAATCACGTCATATCTGATATATTTGGAAGTATAAGAGTTTATTTGTATCAGATACATTCGATATACATCAATTGAATCCAATTGTGATCGATTGTCACTTTGTGTTAATTGTATATTCTCGAAATCCATTGACATCGATTGAAGTCGAATCACATCATATCTCATATATTTGGAAGTATCAGTGTTTATTTGTATCAGATACATTCGATATACATGAATTGAATCCAATTGTGATCGATTGTCACTTTGCGTTGATTGCATATTCTCGAAATCTATTCACATCGATTGAAGTCGAATCACATCATATCTCATATATTTGGAAGTATCAGTGTTTATTTGTATCAGATACATTCGATATACATGAATTGAATCCAATTGTGATCGATTGTCACTTTGTGTTAATTGTATATTCTCGAAATCCATTGACATCGATTGAAGTCGAATTACATCATATCTCATATATTTGGAAGTATCAGAGTTTATTTTTATCAGATACATTCGATATATATGAATTGAAGCCAATTGTGATCGATTGTCACTTTGTGTTAATTGTATATTCTCGGAATCTATTGACATCGATTGAAGTCGAATCACATCTTATCTCATATATTTGGAAGTATCAGAGTATATTTGTATCAGATACATCCGATATACATGAATTGAAGCTAATTGTGATCGATTGTCACTTGTGTTGATTGCATATTCTCGAAATCTATCGACATCAATTGGAGTCGAATCACATCATTTCTCATATATTTGGAAATATTAGAGTTTATTTGTGTCAGATACATTCGATATACATGAATTGAAGCCAATTGTGATCGATTGTCACTTTGTGTTAATTGTATATTCTCGAAATCTATTGAAATCGATTGAAGTCGAATCACATCATATCTCATATATTTGGAAGTATCAGTGTTTATTTGTATCAGATACATTCGATATACATGAATTGAATCCAATTGTGATCGATTGTCACTTTGCGTTGATTGCATATTCTCGAAATCTATTCATATCGATTGAAGTCGAATCACATCATATCTGATATATTTGGAAGTATCAGAGTTTATTTGTATCAGATACATTCGATATATATGAATTGAAGCCCATTGTGATAGATTGTCACTTTGTGTTGATTGCATATTCTCGAAATCTTTTCACATCGATTGAAGTCGAATCACATCATATCTCATATATTTGGAAGTATCAGTGTTTATTTGTATCAGATACATTCGAACTACATGAATTGAATCCAATTGTGATCGATTGTCACTTTGTGTTAATTGTATATTCTCGAAATCCATTGACATCGATTGGAGTCGAATCACATCATATCTCATATATTTGGAAGTATCAGAGTTTATTTGTATCAGATACATTCGATATATATGAATTGAAGCCCATTGTGATCGATTATCACTTTGTGTTGATTGCATAATCTCGAAATCTTTTCACATCGATTGAAGTCGAATCACATCATATCTCATATATTTGGAAGTATCAGAGTTTATTTGTTTCAGATACATTCGATATACATGAATTGAATCCAATTGTGATCGATTGTCACTTTGCGTTGATTGCATATTCTCGAAATCTATTCACATCGATTGAAGTCGAATCACATCATATCTGATATATTTGGAAGTATCAGAGTTTATTTGTATCAGATACATTCGATATATATGAATTGAAGCCCATTGTGATCGATTGTCACTTTGTGTTGATTGCATATTCTCGAAATCTTTTCACATCGATTGAAGTCGAATCACATCATATCTCATATATTTGGAAGTATCAGATGTTTATTTGTATCAGATACATTCGATATACATGAATTGAATCCAATTGTGATCGATTGTCACTTTGTGTTAATTGTATATTCTCGAAATCCATTGACATCGATTGAAGTCGAATCACATCATATCTCATATATTTGGAAGTATCAGAGTTTATTTGTATCAGATACATTCGATATATATGAATTGAAGCCCATTGTGATCGATTATCACTTTGTGTTGATTGCATATTCTCGAAATCTTTTCACATCGATTGAAGTCGAATCACATCATATCTCATATATTTGGAAGTATCAGAGTTTATTTGTATCAGATACATCCGATATACATGAATTTAAGCCAATTGTGATCGATTGTCACTTTGTGTTGATTGTATATTCTCGAAATCTATTGACGTCTATTGATGTCAAATCACATCTTTCCTCATATATTTGGAATTATTAGAGTTCAAACGTATCAGATACATTCGATATATATGAATTGAAGCCAATTGTGATCGATTGTCACTTTGTGTTAATTGTATATTCTCGGAATCTATTGACATCGATTGAAGTCGAATCACATCATATCTCATATATTTGGAAGTATCAGAGTTTATTTGTATCAGATACATTCGATATATATGAATTGAAGCCAATTGTGATCGATTGTCACTTTGTGTTGATTGCATATTCTCGAAATCTTTTCACATCGATTGAAGTCGAATCACATCATATCTCATATATTTGGAAGTATCAGAGTTTATTTGTATCAGATACATTCGATATACATGAATTGAATCCAATTGTGATCGATTGTCACTTTGCGTTGATTGCATATTCTCGAAATCTATTCACATCGATTGAAGTCGAATCACATCATATCTGATATATTTGGAAGTATCAGAGTTTATTTGTATCAGATACATTCGATATATATGAATTGAAGCCCATTGTGATCGATTGTCACTTTGTGTTGATTGCATATTCTCGAAATCTTTTCACATCGATTGAAGTCGAATCACATCATATCTCATATATTTGGAAGTATCAGTGTTTATTTGTATCAGATACATTCGATATATATGAATTGAAGCCAATTGTGATCGATTGTCACTTTGTGTTAATTGTATATTCTCGGAATCTATTGACATCGATTGAAGTCGAATCACATCATATCTCATATATTTGGAAGTATCAGAGTTTATTTGTATCAGATACATTCGATATATATGAATAGAAGCCAATTGTGATCGATTGTCACTTTGTGTTGATTGTATATTCTCGAAATCTATTGACGTCTATTGATGTCAAATCACATCTTTCCTCATATATTTGGAATTATTAGAGTTTATTCGTATCAGATACATTCGATATACATGAATTGAAGCCAATTGTGATCGATTGTCACTTTGTGTTAATTGTATATTCTCGAAATCTATTGAAATCGATTGAAGTCGAATCACATCCTTCCTCATATATTTGGAATTATTAGAGTTTATTCGTATCAGATACATTCGATATACATGAATTGAAGCCAATTGTGATCGATTGTCACTTTGTGTTAATTGTATATTCTCGAAATCCATTGACATCGATTGAAGTCGAATCACATCATATCTCATATATTTGGAAGTATCAGAGTTTATTTGTATCAGATACATTCGATATATATGAATTGAAGCCCATTGTGATCGATTGTCACTTTGTGTTGATTGCATAAGCTCGATATCTTTTCACATCGATTGAAGTCGAATCACATCATATCTCATATATTTGGAAGTATCAGAGTATATTTGTATCAGATACATCCGATATACATGAATTGAAGCTAATTGTGATCGATTGTCACTTCGTGTTGATTGCATATTCTCGAAATCTATCGACATCAATTGGAGTCGAATCACATCATTTCTCATATATTTGGAAATATTAGAGTTTATTTGTGTCAGATACATCCGATATACATGAATTCAAGCCAATTGTGATCGATTGTCACTTTGTGTTAATTGTATATTCTCGAAATCTATTGATATCCATTGAAGTCGAATCACATCATATCTCATATATTTGGAAGTATCAGAGTTTATTTGTATCAGATACATTCGATATACATGAATTGACGCCAATTGTGATCGAATGTCACTTTGTATTGATTGCATATTTCCAAAATATATTGACATTGATTGGAGTCGAATCACATAATTCCTCATATATTTGGAATTATTAGAGTTTATTTGTGTCATATACATTCGATATAGTTGAAATCAAGCCAATTGTGATCGATTGTCATTTTGTGTTAATTGTATATTCTCGAAATCTATTGATGTCAATTCAAGTCGAATCACATCATTCCTCATATATTTGGAATTATCACAATTTATTTATATCAGATACATCCGATATACATGAATTCAAGCCAATTGTGATCGATTGTCACTTTGTGTTAATTGTATATTCTCGAAATCTATTGACATCGCTTGAAGTCGAATCACATCATATCTCATATATTTGGAAGTATCTGAGTTTATTTGTATCAGATACATTCGATATACATGAATTGAAGCCAATTGTGATCGATTGTCACTTTGTGTTGATTGCATATTCTCGAAATCTATTCACATCGATTGAAGTCGAATCACATCATATCTCATATATTTGGAAGTATCAGAGTTTATTTGTATCAGATACATCCGATATACAAGAATTGAAGCTAATTGTGATCGATTGTCATTTTGTGTTAATTGTATATTCTCGAAATCTATTGATGGTAATTCAAGTCGAATCACATCATTCCTCATATATTTGGAATTATCACAGTTTATTTATATCAGATACATCCGATATACATGAATTCAAGCCAATTGTGATCGATTGTCACTTTGTGTTAATTGTATATTCTCGAAATCTTTTGACATCGCTTGAAGTCGAATCACATCATATTTCATATATTTGGAAGTATCTGAGTTTATTTGTATCAGCTTCATTCGATATACATGAATTGAAGCCAATTGTGATCGATTGTCACTTCGTGTTGATTGCATATTCTCGAAATCTGTCGACATCAATTGGAGTCGAATCAAATCATTTCTCATATATTTGGAAACATTAGAGTTTATTTGTGTCAGATACATTCGATATACATAAATTGAAGCCAATTGTGATCGATTGTCACTATGTGTTGATTGCATGTTCTCGAAATCTATTGACATTGATTGGAGTCGAATCACATCATTCCTCATATATTTGGAAATATTAGAGTTTATTTGTATCAGATTCATTCGATATACATCAATTGGAGCCAAATGAGATCGATTGTCACTTTGTGTTAATTGCATATTCTCGAAATCTATCGACATCAATTGGAGTCGAATCACATCATTTCTCATATATTTGGAAATATTAGAGTTCATTTGTATCAGATTCATTCGATATACATCAATTGGAGCCAAATGAAATCGATTGTCACTTTTTGTTAATTGCATATTCTCGAAATCTATTGACATCAATTGGAGTGGAATCACATCATTCCTCATATATTTGGAAATATTAGAGTTTATTTGTATTAGATACATCCGATATACATGAATTGAAGCTAATTGTGATCGATTGTCACTTCGTGTTGATTGCATATTCTCGAAATCTATCGACATCAATTGGAGTCGAATCACATCATTTCTCATATATTTGGAAATATTAGAGTTTATTTGTGTCAGATACATTCGATATACATGAATTGAAGCCAATTGTGATCGATTGTCACTATGTGTTGATTGCATATTCTCGAAATCTATTGACATTGTTTGGAGTCGAATCACATCATTCCTCATATATTTGGAAGTATCAGAGTTTATTTATATCAGATACATTCGATATATATGAATTGGGGACAAATGAGATCTATTGTCACTTCGTGTTAATTGGATATTCTTGAAATCTATTGACATCAATTGAAGTCGAATCACATCATTCCTCATATATCTGGAATTATTAGAGTTTATTTGTGTCAGATACATTCGATATAGTTGAAATCAAGCCAATTGTGATCGATTGTCATTTTGTGTTAATTGTATATTCTCGAAATCTATTGATGTCAATTCAAGTCGAAACACATCATTCCTCATATATTTGGAATTATCACAGTTTATTTATATCAGATACATCCGATATACATGAATTCAAGCCAATTGTGATCGATTGTCACTTTGTGTTAATTGTATATTCTCGAAATCTATTGACATCGATTGAAGTCGAATCACATCATATCTCATATATTTGGAAGTATCAGAGTTTATTTGTATCAGATACATTCGATATACATGAATTGAAGCCAATTGTGATCGATTGTCACTTTGTGTTGATTGCATATTCTCGAAATCTATTCACATTGATTGGAGTCGAATCACATCATTCCTCATATATTTGGAATTATTAGAGTTTAGAGTTCATTTGTATCAGATTCATTCGATATACATCAATTGGAGCCAAATGAGATCGATTGTCACTTTGTGTTGATTGCATATTCTCGAAATCTATTGACATCAATTGAAGTCGAATCACATCATTTCTCATATATCTGGAATTATTAGAGTTTATTTGTGTCAGATACATTCGATATAGATGAATTCAAGCCAATTGTGATCGATTGTCATTTTGTGTTAATTGTATATTCTCGAAATCTATTGATGTCAATTTAAGTCGAATCACATCATTCCTCATATATTTGGAATTATTAGATTTTATTTGTATCAGATTCATTCGATATACATGAATTGGGGCCAAATGAGATCGATTGTCACTTTGTGTTAATTGTATATTCTCGAAATCTATTGACGTCTATTGATGTCAAATCACATCCTTACTCATATATTTGGAAGTATCAGAGTTTATTTGTATCAGATACATCCGAAATACATGAATTGAAGCCAATTGTGATCGATTGTCACTTTGTGTTGATTGCATATTCTCGAAATCTATCGACATCAATTGGAGTCGAATCACATCATTTCTCATATATTTGGGAATATTAGAGTTTATTTGTGTCAGATACATTCGATATACATGAATTGAAGCCAATTGTGATCGATTGTCACCATGTGTTGATTGCATATTCTCGAAATCTATTGACATTGATTGGAGTCGAATCACATCATTCCTCATATATTTGGAATTATTAGAGTTTATTTGTATCAGATTCATTCGATATACATCAATTGGAGCCAAATGAGATCGATTGTCACTTTGTGTTAATTGCATATTCTCGGAATCTATTGACATCAATTGAAGTCGAATCACATCATTTCTCATATATCTGGAATTATTAGAGTTTATTTGTGTCAGATACATCCGATATACATGAATTCAAGCCAATTGTGATCGATTGTCACTTTGTGTTAATTGTATATGCTCGAAATCTATTGACATCGATTGAAGTCGAATCACATCATATCTCATATATTTGGAAGTATCAGAGTTTATTTGTATCAGATACATTCGATATACATGAATTGAAGCCAATTGTGATCGATTGTCACTTTGTGTTGATTGCATATTCTCGAAATCTATTCACATCGATTCAAGTCGAATCACATCATATCTCATATATTTGGAAGTATCAGAGTTTATTTGTATCAGATACATCCGAAATACATGAATTGAAGCCAATTGTGATCGATTGTCACTATTTGTTGATTGCATATTCTCGAAATCTATTGACATTGATTGGAGTCGAATCACATCATTCCTCATATATTTGGAATTATTAGAGTTTAGAGTTTATTTGTATCAGATTCATTCGATATACATCAATTGGAGCCAAATGAGATCGATTGTCACTTTGTGTTGATTGCATATTCTCGAAATCTATTGACATCAATTGAAGTCGAATCACATCATTTCTCATATATCTGGAATTATTAGAGTTTATTTGTGTCAGATACATTCGATATAGATGAATTCAAGCCAATTGTGATCGATTGTCATTTTGTGTTAATTGTATTTTCTCGAAATCTATTGATGTCAATTTAAGTCGAATCACATCATTCCTCATATATTTGGAATTATTAGATTTTATTTGTATCAGATTCATTCGATATACATGGATTGGGGCCAAATGAGATCGATTGTCACTTTGTGTTAATTGTATATTCTCGAAATCTATTGACGTCTATTGATGTCAAATCACATCCTTCCTCATATATTTGGAATTATCAGAGTTTATTTATATCAGATACATCCGAAATACATGAATTGAAGCCAATTGTGATCGATTGTCACTTTGTGTTGATTGCATATTCTCGAAATCTATCGACATCAATTGGAGTCGAATCACATCATTTCTCATATATTTGGGAATATTAGAGTTTATTTGTGTCAGATACATTCGATATACATGAATTGAAGTCAAATGAGATCGATTGTCACTTTGTGTTAATTGCATATTCTCGAAATCTATCGACATCAATTGGAGTCGAATCACATCATTTCTCATATATTTGGAAATATTAGAGTTCATTTGTATCAGATTCATTCGATATACATCAATTGGAGTCAAATGAGATCGATTGTCACTTTGTGTTGATTGCATATTCTCGAAATCTATTGACATCAATTGAAGTCGAATCACATCATTTCTCATATATCTGGAATTATTAGAGTTTATTTGTGTCAGATACATTCGATATAGATGAATTCAAGCCAATTGTGATCGATTGTCATTTTGTGTTAATTGTATTTTCTCGAAATCTATTGATGTCAATTTAAGTCGAATCACATCATTCCTCATATATTTGGAATTATTAGATTTTATTTGTATCAGATTCATTCGATATACATGAATTGGGGCCAAATGAGATCGATTGTCACTTTGTGTTAATTGTATATTCTCGAAATCTATTGACGTCTATTGATGTCAAATCACATCCTTCCTCATATATTTGGAAGTATCAGAGTTTATTTGTATCAGATACATCCGAAATACATGAATTGAAGCCAATTGTGATCGATTGTCACTTTGTGTTGATTGCATATTCTCGAAATCTATCGACATCAATTGGAGTCGAATCACATCATTTCTCATATATTTGGGAATATCAGAGTTTATTTGTGTCAGATACATTCGATATACATGAATTGAAGCCAATTGTGATCGATTGTCACCATGTGTTGATTGCATATTCTCGAAATCTATTGACATTGATTGGAGTCGAATCACATCATTCCTCATATATTTGGAATTATTAGATTTTATTTGTATCAGATTCATTCGATATACATCAATTGGAGCCGAATGAGATCGATTGTCACTTTGTGTTAATTGCATATTCTCGAAATCTATTGACATCAATTGAAGTCGAATCACATCATTTCTCATATATCTGGAATTATTAGAGTTTATTTGTGTCAGATACATTCGATATAGATGAATTCAAGCCAATTGTGATCGATTGTCATTTTGTGTTAATTGTATATTCTTGAAATCTATTGATGTCAATTCAAGTCGAATCACATCATTCCTCATATATTTGGAATTATAAGATTTTATTTGTATCAGATTCATTCGATATACATGAATTGGGGCCAAATGAGATCGATTGTTACTTTGTGTTAATTGTATATTCTCGAAATCTATTGACGTCTATTGATGTCGAATCACATCATTCCTCATATATTTGGAATTATTAGATTTTATTTGTATCAGATTCATTCGATATACATGAATTGAAGCCAATTGTGATCGATTGTCACTTTGTGTTAATTGTATATTCTCGAAATCCATTGACATCGATTGAAGTCGAATCACATCATATCTCAAATATTTGGAAGTATCAGAGTTTATTTGTATCAGATACATTCGATATATATGAATTGAAGCCGATTGTGATCGATTGTCACTTTGTGTTGATTGCATATTCTCGAAATCTATTCACATCGATTGAAGTCGAATCACATCATATCTCATATATTTGGAAGTATCAGAGTTTATTTGTATTAGATACATCCGATATACATGAATTGAAGCTAATTGTGATCGATTGTCACTTCGTGTTGATTGCATATTCTCGAAATCTATCGACATCAATTGGAGTCGAATCACATCATTTCTAATATATTTGGAAACATTAGAGTTTATTTGTGTCAGATACATCCGATATACATGAATTGAAGCTAATTGTGATCGATTGTCACTTCGTGTTGATTGCATATTCTCGAAATCTATCGACATCAATTGGAGTCGAATCACATCATTTCTCATATATTTGGAAATATTAGAGTTTATTTGTGTCAGATACATTCGATATACATGAATTGAAGCCAATTGTGATCGATTGTCACTATGTGTTGATTGCATATTCTCGAAATCTATTGACATTGATTGGAGTCGAATCACATCATTCCTCATATATTTGGAAGTATCAGAGTTTATTTATATCAGATACATTCGATATATGTGAATTGGGGACAAATGAGATCTATTGTCACTTCGTGTTAATTGGATATTCTTGAAATCTATTGACATCAATTGAAGTCGAATCACATAATTCCTCATATATCTGAAATTATTAGAGTTTATTTGTGTCAGATACATTCGATATAGTTGAAATCAAGCCAATTGTGATCGATTGTCATTTTGTGTTAATTGTATATTCTCGAAATCTATTGATGTCAATTCAAGTCGAAACACATCATTCCTCATATATTTGGAATTATCACAGTTTATTTATATCAGATACATCCGATATACATGAATTCAAGCCAATTGTGATCGATTGTCACTTTGTGTTAATTGTATATTCTCGAAATCTATTGACATCGATTGAAGTCGAATCACATCATATCTCATATATTTGGAAGTATCAGAGTTTATTTGTATCAGATACATTCGATATACATGAATTGAAGCCAATTGTGATCGATTGTCACTTTGTGTTGATTGCATATTCTCGAAATCTATTCACATCGATTCAAGTCGAATCACATCATATCTCATATATTTGAAAGTATCAGAGTTTATTTGTATCAGATACATCCGAAATACATGAATTGAAGCCAATTGTGATCGATTGTCACTATTTGTTGATTGCATATTCTCGAAATCTATTGACATTGATTGGAGTCGAATCACATCATTCCTCATATATTTGGAATTATTAGAGTTCAGAGTTTATTTGTATCAGATTCATTCGATATACATCAATTGGAGCCAAATGAGATCGATTGTCACTTTGTGTTGATTGCATATTCTCGAAATCTATTGACATCAATTGAATTCGAATCACATCATTTCTCATATATCTGGAATTATTAGAGTTTATTTGTGTCAGATACATTCGATATAGATGAATTCAAGCCAATTGTGATCGATTGTCATTTTGTGTTAATTGTATTTTCTCGAAATCTATTGATGTCAATTTAAGTCGAATCACATCATTCCTCATATATTTGGAATTATTAGATTTTATTTGTATCAGATTCATTCGATATACATGAATTGGGGCCAAATGAGATCGATTGTCACTTTGTGTTAATTGTATATTCTCGAAATCTATTGACGTCTATTGATGTCAAATCACATCCTTCCTCATATATTTGGAAGTATCAGAGTTTATTTGTATCAGATACATCCGAAATACATGAATTGAAGCCAATTGTGATCGATTGTCACTTTGTGTTGATTGCATATTCTCGAAATCTATCGACATCAATTGGAGTCGAATCACATCATTTCTCATATATTTGGGAATATCAGAGTTTATTTGTGTCAGATACATTCGATATACATGAATTGAAGCCAATTGTGATCGATTGTCACCATGTGTTGATTGCATATTCTCGAAATCTATTGACATTGATTGGAGTCGAATCACATCATTCCTCATATATTTGGAATTATTAGATTTTATTTGTATCAGATTCATTCGATATACATCAATTGGAGCCAAATGAGATCGATTGTCACTTTGTGTTAATTGCATATTCTCGAAATCTATTGACATCAATTGAAGTCGAATCACATCATTTCTCATATATCTGGAATTATTAGAGTTTATTTGTGTCAGATACATTCGATATAGATGAATTCAAGCCAATTGTGATCGATTGTCATTTTGTGTTAATTGTATATTCTTGAAATCTATTGATGTCAATTCAAGTCGAATCACATCATTCCTCATATATTTGGAATTATAAGATTTTATTTGTATCAGATTCATTCGATATACATGAATTGGGGCCAAATGAGATCGATTGTTACTTTGTGTTAATTGTATATTCTCGAAATCTATTGACGTCTATTGATGTCGAATCACATCATTCCTCATATATTTGGAATTATTAGATTTTATTTGTATCAGATTCATTCGATATACATGAATTGAAGCCAATTGTGATCGATTGTCACTTTGTGTTAATTGTATATTCTCGAAATCCATTGACATCGATTGAAGTCGAATCACATCATATCTCATATATTTGGAAGTATCAGAGTTTATTTGTATCAGATACATTCGATATATATGAATTGAAGCCGATTGTGATCGATTGTCACTTTGTGTTGATTGCATATTCTCGAAATCTATTCACATCGATTGAAGTCGAATCACATCATATCTCATATATTTGGAAGTATCAGAGTTTATTTGTATTAGATACATCCGATATACATGAATTGAAGCTAATTGTGATCGATTGTCACTTCGTGTTGATTGCATATTCTCGAAATCTATCGACATCAATTGGAGTCGAATCACATCATTTCTAATATATTTGGAAACATTAGAGTTTATTTGTGTCAGATACATCCGATATACATGAATTGAAGCTAATTGTGATCGATTGTCACTTCGTGTTGATTGCATATTCTCGAAATCTATCGACATCAATTGGAGTCGAATCACATCATTTCTCATATATTTGGAAATATTAGAGTTTATTTGTGTCAGATACATTCGATATACATGAATTGAAGCCAATTGTGATCGATTGTCACTATGTGTTGATTGCATATTCTCGAAATCTATTGACATTGATTGGAGTCGAATCACATCATTCCTCATATATTTGGAAGTATCAGAGTTTATTTATATCAGATACATTCGATATATATGAATTGGGGACAAATGAGATCTATTGTCACTTCGTGTTAATTGGATATTCTTGAAATCTATTGACATCAATTGAAGTCGAATCACATAATTCCTCATATATCTGAAATTATTAGAGTTTATTTGTGTCAGATACATTCGATATAGTTGAAATCAAGCCAATTGTGATCGATTGTCATTTTGTGTTAATTGTATATTCTCGAAATCTATTGATGTCAATTCAAGTCGAAACACATCATTCCTCATATATTTGGAATTATCACAGTTTATTTATATCAGATACATCCGATATACATGAATTCAAGCCAATTGTGATCGATTGTCACTTTGTGTTAATTGTATATTCTCGAAATCTATTGACATCGATTGAAGTCGAATCACATCATATCTCATATATTTGGAAGTATCAGAGTTTATTTGTATCAGATACATTCGATATACATGAATTGAAGCCAATTGTGATCGATTGTCACTTTGTGTTGATTGCATATTCTCGAAATCTATTCACATCGATTCAAGTCGAATCACATCATATCTCATATATTTGAAAGTATCAGAGTTTATTTGTATCAGATACATCCGAAATACATGAATTGAAGCCAATTGTGATCGATTGTCACTATTTGTTGATTGCATATTCTCGAAATCTATTGACATTGATTGGAGTCGAATCACATCATTCCTCATATATTTGGAATTATTAGAGTTCAGAGTTTATTTGTATCAGATTCATTCGATATACATCAATTGGAGCCAAATGAGATCGATTGTCACTTTGTGTTGATTGCATATTCTCGAAATCTATTGACATCAATTGAATTCGAATCACATCATTTCTCATATATCTGGAATTATTAGAGTTTATTTGTGTCAGATACATTCGATATAGATGAATTCAAGCCAATTGTGATCGATTGTCATTTTGTGTTAATTGTATTTTCTCGAAATCTATTGATGTCAATTTAAGTCGAATCACATCATTCCTCATATATTTGGAATTATTAGATTTTATTTGTATCAGATTCATTCGATATACATGAATTGGGGCCAAATGAGATCGATTGTCACTTTGTGTTAATTGTATATTCTCGAAATCTATTGACGTCTATTGATGTCAAATCACATCCTTCCTCATATATTTGGAAGTATCAGAGTTTATTTGTATCAGATACATCCGAAATACATGAATTGAAGCCAATTGTGATCGATTGTCACTTTGTGTTGATTGCATATTCTCGAAATCTATCGACATCAATTGGAGTCGAATCACATCATTTCTCATATATTTGGGAATATCAGAGTTTATTTGTGTCAGATACATTCGATATACATGAATTGAAGCCAATTGTGATCGATTGTCACCATGTGTTGATTGCATATTCTCGAAATCTATTGACATTGATTGGAGTCGAATCACATCATTCCTCATATATTTGGAATTATTAGATTTTATTTGTATCAGATTCATTCGATATACATCAATTGGAGCCAAATGAGATCGATTGTCACTTTGTGTTAATTGCATATTCTCGAAATCTATTGACATCAATTGAAGTCGAATCACATCATTTCTCATATATCTGGAATTATTAGAGTTTATTTGTGTCAGATACATTCGATATAGATGAATTCAAGCCAATTGTGATCGATTGTCATTTTGTGTTAATTGTATATTCTTGAAATCTATTGATGTCAATTCAAGTCGAATCACATCATTCCTCATATATTTGGAATTATAAGATTTTATTTGTATCAGATTCATTCGATATACATGAATTGGGGCCAAATGAGATCGATTGTTACTTTGTGTTAATTGTATATTCTCGAAATCTATTGACGTCTATTGATGTCGAATCACATCATTCCTCATATATTTGGAATTATTAGATTTTATTTGTATCAGATTCATTCGATATACATGAATTGAAGCCAATTGTGATCGATTGTCACTTTGTGTTAATTGTATATTCTCGAAATCCATTGACATCGATTGAAGTCGAATCACATCATATCTCATATATTTGGAAGTATCAGAGTTTATTTGTATCAGATACATTCGATATATATGAATTGAAGCCGATTGTGATCGATTGTCACTTTGTGTTGATTGCATATTCTCGAAATCTATTCACATCGATTGAAGTCGAATCACATCATATCTCATATATTTGGAAGTATCAGAGTTTATTTGTATTAGATACATCCGATATACATGAATTGAAGCTAATTGTGATCGATTGTCACTTCGTGTTGATTGCATATTCTCGAAATCTATCGACATCAATTGGAGTCGAATCACATCATTTCTAATATATTTGGAAACATTAGAGTTTATTTGTGTCAGATACATCCGATATACATGAATTGAAGCTAATTGTGATCGATTGTCACTTCGTGTTGATTGCATATTCTCGAAATCTATCGACATCAATTGGAGTCGAATCACATCATTTCTCATATATTTGGAAATATTAGAGTTTATTTGTGTCAGATACATTCGATATACATGAATTGAAGCCAATTGTGATCGATTGTCACTATGTGTTGATTGCATATTCTCGAAATCTATTGACATTGATTGGAGTCGAATCACATCATTCCTCATATATTTGGAAGTATCAGAGTTTATTTATATCAGATACATTCGATATATATGAATTGGGGACAAATGAGATCTATTGTCACTTCGTGTTAATTGGATATTCTTGAAATCTATTGACATCAATTGAAGTCGAATCACATAATTCCTCATATATCTGGAATTATTAGAGTTTATTTGTGTCAGATACATTCGATATAGTTGAAATCAAGCCAATTGTGATCGATTGTCATTTTGTGTTAATTGTATATTCTCGAAATCTATTGATGTCAATTCAAGTCGAAACACATCATTCCTCATATATTTGGAATTATCACAGTTTATTTATATCAGATACATCCGATATACATGAATTCAAGCCAATTGTGATCGATTGTCACTTTGTGTTAATTGTATATTCTCGAAATCTATTGACATCGATTGAAGTCGAATCACATCATATCTCATATATTTGGAAGTATCAGAGTTTATTTGTATCAGATACATTCGATATACATGAATTGAAGCCAATTGTGATCGATTGTCACTTTGTGTTGATTGCATATTCTCGAAATCTATTCACATCGATTCAAGTCGAATCACATCATATCTCATATATTTGAAAGTATCAGAGTTTATTTGTATCAGATACATCCGAAATACATGAATTGAAGCCAATTGTGATCGATTGTCACTATTTGTTGATTGCATATTCTCGAAATCTATTGACATTGATTGGAGTCGAATCACATCATTCCTCATATATTTGGAATTATTAGAGTTCAGAGTTTATTTGTATCAGATTCATTCGATATACATCAATTGGAGCCAAATGAGATCGATTGTCACTTTGTGTTGATTGCATATTCTCGAAATCTATTGACATCAATTGAATTCGAATCACATCATTTCTCATATATCTGGAATTATTAGAGTTTATTTGTGTCAGATACATTCGATATAGATGAATTCAAGCCAATTGTGATCGATTGTCATTTTGTGTTAATTGTATATTCTCGAAATCTATTGATGTCAATTTAAGTCGAATCACATCATTCCTCATATATTTGGAATTATTAGATTTTATTTGTATCAGATTCATTCGATATACATGAATTGGGGCCAAATGAGATCGATTGTCACTTTGTGTTAATTGTATATTCTCGAAATCTATTGACGTCTATTGATGTCAAATCACATCCTTCCTCATATATTTGGAAGTATCAGAGTTTATTTGTATCAGATACATCCGAAATACATGAATTGAAGCCAATTGTGATCGATTGTCACTTTGTGTTGATTGCATATTCTCGAAATCTATCGACATCAATTGGAGTCGAATCACATCATTTCTCATATATTTGGGAATATTAGAGTTTATTTGTGTCAGATACATTCGATATACATGAATTGAAGCCAATTGTGATCGATTGTCACCATGTGTTGATTGCATATTCTCGAAATCTATTGACATTGATTGGAGTCGAATCACATCATTCCTCATATATTTGGAATTATTAGAGTTTATTTGTATCAGATTCATTCGATATACATCAATTGGAGCCAAATGAGATCGATTGTCACTTTGTGTTAATTGCATATTCTCGAAATCTATTGACATCAATTGAAGTCGAATCACATCATTTCTCATATATCTGGAATTATTAGAGTTTATTTGTGTCAGATACATCCGATATACATGAATTCAAGCCAATTGTGATCGATTGTCACTTTGTGTTAATTGTATATTCTCGAAATCTATTGACATCGATTGAAGTCGAATCACATCATATCTCATATATTTGGAAGTATCAGAGTTTATTTGTATCAGATACATTCGATATACATGAATTGAAGCCAATTGTGATCGATTGTCACTTTGTGTTGATTGCATATTCTCGAAATCTATTCACATCGATTCAAGTCGAATCACATCATATCTCATATATTTGGAAGTATCAGAGTTTATTTGTATCAGATACATCCGAAATACATGAATTGAAGCCAATTGTGATCGATTGTCACTATTTGTTGATTGCATATTCTCGAAATCTATTGACATTGATTGGAGTCGAATCACATCATTCCTCATATATTTGGAATTATTAGAGTTTAGAGTTTATTTGTATCAGATTCATTCGATATACATCAATTGGAGCCAAATGAGATCGATTGTCACTTTGTGTTGATTGCATATTCTCGAAATCTATTGACATCAATTGAAGTCGAATCACATCATTTCTCATATATCTGGAATTATTAGAGTTTATTTGTGTCAGATACATTCGATATAGATGAATTCAAGCCAATTGTGATCGATTGTCATTTTGTGTTAATTGTATATTCTCGAAATCTATTGATGTCAATTTAAGTCGAATCACATCATTCCTCATATATTTGGAATTATTAGATTTTATTTGTATCAGATTCATTCGATATACATGAATTGGGGCCAAATGAGATCGATTGTCACTTTGTGTTAATTGTATATTCTCGAAATCTATTGACGTCTATTGATGTCAAATCACATCCTTCCTCATATATTTGGGAGTATCAGAGTTTATTTGTATCAGATACATCCGAAATACATGAATTGAAGCCAATTGTGATCGATTGTCACTTTGTGTTGATTGCATATTCTCGAAATCTATTGACATTGATTGGAGTCGAATCACATCATTCCTCATATATTTGGAATTATTAGAGTTTATTTGTATCAGATACATTCGATATACATGAATTGAAGCCAATTGTGTTCGATTGTCACTTTGTGTTGATTGCATATTCTCGAAATCTATTCACATCGATTCAAGTCGAATCACATCATATCTCATATATTTGGAAGTATCAGAGTTTATTTGTATCAGATACATCCGAAATACATGAATTGAAGCCAATTGTGATCGATTGTCACTATTTGTTGATTGCATATTCTCGAAATCTATTGACATTGATTGGAGTCGAATCACATCATTCCTCATATATTTGGAATTATTAGAGTTTAGAGTTTATTTGTATCAGATTCATTCGATATACATCAATTGGAGCCAAATGAGATCGATTGTCACTTTGTGTTGATTGCATATTCTCGAAATCTATTGACATCAATTGAAGTCGAATCACATCATTTCTCATATATCTGGAATTATTAGAGTTTATTTGTGTCAGATACATCCGATATACATGAATTCAAGCCAATTGTGATCGATTGTCACTTTGTGTTAGTTGTATATTCTCGAAATCTATTGACATCGATTGAAGTCGAATCACATCATATCTCATATATTTGGAAGTATCAGAGTTTATTTGTATCAGATACATTCGATATACATGAATTGAAGCCAATTGTGATCGATTGTCACTTTGTGTTGATTGCATATTCTCGAAATCTATTGACATCAATTGAAGTCGAATCACATCATTTCTCATATATCTGGAATTATTAGAGTTTATTTGTGTCAGATACATTCGATATAGATGAATTCAAGCCAATTGTGATCGATTGTCATTTTGTGTTAATTGTATATTCTCGAAATCTATTGATGTCAATTTAAGTCGAATCACATCATTCCTCATATATTTGGAATTATTAGATTTTATTTGTATCAGATTCATTCGATATACATGAATTGGGGCCAAATGAGATCGATTGTCACTTTGTGTTAATTGTATATTCTCGAAATGTATTGACGTCTATTGATGTCAAATCACATCCTTGTTCATATATTTGGGAGTATCAGAGTTTATTTGTATCAGATACATCCGAAATACATGAATTGAAGCCAATTGTGATCGATTGTCACTTTGTGTTGATTGCATATTCTCGAAATCTATTGACATTGATTGGAGTCGAATCACATCATTCCTCATATATTTGGAATTATTAGAGTTTATTTGTATCAGATACATTCGATATACATGAATTGAAGCCAATTGTGATCGATTGTCACTTTGTGTTGATTGCATATTCTCGAAATCTATTCACATCGATTCAAGTCGAATCACATCATATCTCATATATTTGGAAGTATCAGAGTTTATTTGTATCAGATACATCCGAAATACATGAATTGAAGCCAATTGTGATCGGTTGTCACTATTTGTTGATTGCATATTCTCGAAATCTATTGACATTGATTGGAGTCGAATCACATCATTCCTCATATATTTGGAATTATTAGAGTTTAGAGTTTATTTGTATCAGATTCATTCGATATACATCAATTGGAGCCAAATGAGATCGATTGTCACTTTGTGTTGATTGCATATTCTCGAAATCTATTGACATCAATTGAAGTCGAATCACATCATTTCTCATATATCTGGAATTATTAGAGTTTATTTGTGTCAGATACATCCGATATACATGAATTCAAGCCAATTGTGATCGATTGTCACTTTGTGTTAATTGTATATTCTCGAAATCTATTGACATCGATTGAAGTCGAATCACATCATATCTCATATATTTGGAAGTATCAGAGTTTATTTGTATCAGATACATTCGATATACATGAATTGAAGCCAATTGTGATCGATTGTCACTTTGTGTTGATTGCATATTCTCGAAATCTATTCACATCGATTCAAGTCGAATCACATCATATCTCATATATTTGGAAGTATCAGAGTTTATTTGTATCAGATACATCCGAAATACATGAATTGAAGCCAATTGTGATCGATTGTCACTATTTGTTGATTGCATATTCTCGAAATCTATTGACATTGATTGGAGTCGAAT
Organism: Diorhabda carinulata; assembly: GCF_026250575.1. NCBI lineage: Eukaryota > Metazoa > Arthropoda > Insecta > Coleoptera > Chrysomelidae > Diorhabda > Diorhabda carinulata. The sequence goes on along the minus strand of NC_079473.1, from coordinate 3,841,736 downwards.
CACATCATTTCTCATATATCTGGAATTATTAGAGTTTATTTGTGTCAGATACATTCGATATAGATGAATTCAAGCCAATTGTGATCGATTGTCATTTTGTGTTAATTGTATATTCTTGAAATCTATTGATGTCAATTCAAGTCGAATCACATCATTCCTCATATATTTGGAATTATAAGATTTTATTTGTATCAGATTCATTCGATATACATGAATTGGGGCCAAATGAGATCGATTGTTACTTTGTGTTAATTGTATATTCTCGAAATCTATTGATGTCAATTTAAGTCGAATCACATCATTCCTCATATATTTGGAATTATTAGATTTTATTTGTATCAGATTCATTCGATATACATGAATTGGGGCCAAATGAGATCGATTGTCACTTTGTGTTGATTGCATATTCTCGAAATCTATCGACATCAATTGGAGTCGAATCACATCATTTCTCATATATTTGGGAATATTAGAGTTTATTTGTGTCAGATACATTCGATATACATGAATTGAAGCCAATTGTGATCGATTGTCACCATGTGTTGATTGCATATTCTCGAAATCTATTGACATTGATTGGAGTCGAATCACATCATTCCTCATATATTTGGAATTATTAGAGTTTATTTGTATCAGATTCATTCGATATACATCAATTGGAGCCAAATGAGATCGATTGTCACTTTGTGTTAATTGCATATTCTCGAAATCTATTGACATCAATTGAAGTCGAATCACATCATTTCTCATATATCTGGAATTATTAGAGTTTATTTGTGTCAGATACATTCGATATAGATGAATTCAAGCCAATTGTGATCGATTGTCATTTTGTGTTAATTGTATATTCTTGAAATCTATTGATGTCAATTCAAGTCGAATCACATCATTCCTCATATATTTGGAATTATAAGATTTTATTTGTATCAGATTCATTCGATATACATGAATTGGGGCCAAATGAGATCGATTGTTACTTTGTGTTAATTGTATATTCTCGAAATCTATTGACGTCTATTGATGTCGAATCACATCATTCCTCATATATTTGGAATTATTAGATTTTATTTGTATCAGATTCATTCGATATACATGAATTGAAGCCAATTGTGATCGATTGTCACTTTGTGTTAATTGTATATTCTCGAAATCCATTGACATCGATTGAAGTCGAATCACATCATATCTCATATATTTGGAAGTATCAGAGTTTATTTGTATCAGATACATTCGATATATATGAATTGAAGCCGATTGTGATCGATTGTCACTTTGTGTTGATTGCATATTCTCGAAATCTATTCACATCGATTGAAGTCGAATCACATCATATCTCATATATTTGGAAGTATCAGAGTTTATTTGTATCAGATACATCCGATATACATGAATTGAAGCCAATTGTGATCGATTGTCACTTTGTGTTGATTGCAAATTCTCGAAATCTATCGACATCAATTGGAGTCGAATCACATCATATCTCATATATTTGGAAGTATCAGAGTTCATTTGTATCAGATACATCCGATATACATCAATTGGAACCAAATGAGATCGATTGTCACTTTTTGTTAATTGCATATTCTCGAAATCTATTGACATCAATTGAAGTCGAATCACATCATTTCTCATATATCTGGAATTATTAGAGTTTATTTGTGTCAGATACATTCGATATAGTTGAAATCAAGCCAATTGTGATCGATTGTCATTTTGTGTTAATTGTATATTCTCGAAATCTATTGATGTCAATTCAAGTCGAATCACATCATTCCTCATATATTTGGAATTATCACAGTTTATTCATATCAGATACGACCGATATACATGAATTCAAGCCAATTGTGATCGATTGTCACTTTGTGTTAATTGTATATTCTCGAAATCTATTGACATCGATTGAAGTCGAATCACATCATATCTCATATATTTGGAAGTATCAGAGTTTATTTGTATCAGATACATTCGATATACATGAATTGAAGCCAATTGTGATCGATTGTCACTTTGTGTTGATTGCATATTCTCGAAATCTATTCACATCGATACAAGTCGAATCACATCATATCTCATATATTTGGAAGTATCAGAGTTTATTTGTATCAGATACATCCGAAATACATGAATTGAAGCCAATTGTGATCGATTGTCACTATTTGTTGATTGCATATTCTCGAAATCTATTGACATTGATTGGAGTCGAATCACATCATTCCTCATATATTTGGAATTATTAGAGTTTAGAGTTTATTTGTATCAGATTCATTCGATATACATCAATTGGAGCCAAATGAGATCGATTGTCACTTTGTGTTGATCGCATATTCTCGAAATCTATTGACATCAATTGAAGTCGAATCACATCATTTCTCATATATCTGGAATTATTAGAGTTTATTTGTGTCAGATACATCCGATATACATGAATTCAAGCCAATTGTGATCGATTGTCACTTTGTGTTAATTGTATATTCTCGAAATCTATTGACATCGATTGAAGTCGAATCACATCATATCTCATATATTTGGAAGTATCAGAGTTTATTTGTATCAGATACATTCGATATACATGAATTGAAGCCAATTGTGATCGATTGTCACTTTGTGTTGATTGCATATTCTCGAAATCTATTCACATCGATTCAAGTCGAATCACATCATATCTCATATATTTGGAAGTATCAGAGTTTATTTGTATCAGATACATCCGAAATACATGAATTGAAGCCAATTGTGATCGATTGTCACTATTTGTTGATTGCATATTCTCGAAATCTATTGACATTGATTGGAGTCGAATCACATCATTTCTCATATATCTGGAATTATTAGAGTTTATTTGTGTCAGATACATTCGATATAGATGAATTCAAGCCAATTGTGATCGATTGTCATTTTGTGTTAATTGTATATTCTCGAAATCTATTGATGTCAATTTAAGTCGAATCACATCATTCCTCATATATTTGGAATTATTAGATTTTATTTGTATCAGATTCATTCGATATACATGAATTGGGGCCAAATGAGATCGATTGTCACTTTGTGTTAATTGTATATTCTCGAAATCTATTGACGTCTATTGATGTCAAATCACATCCTTCCTCATATATTTGGGAGTATCAGAGTTTATTTGTATCAGATACATCCGAAATACATGAATTGAAGCCAATTGTGATCGATTGTCACTATGTGTTGATTGCATATTCTCGAAATCTATCGACATCAATTGGAGTCGAATCACATCATTTCTCATATATTTGGGAATATTAGAGTTTATTTGTGTCAGATACATTCGATATACATGAATTGAAGCCAATTGTGATCGATTGTCACCATGTGTTGATTGCATATTCTCGAAATCTATTGACATTGATTGGAGTCGAATCACATCATTCCTCATATATTTGGAATTATTAGAGTTTATTTGTATCAGATTCATTCGATATACATCAATTGGAGCCAAATGAGATCGATTGTCACTTTGTGTTAATTGCATATTCTCGAAATCTATTGACATCAATTGAAGTCAAATCACATCATTTCTCATATATCTGGAATTATTAGAGTTTATTTGTGTCAGATACATTCGATATAGATGAATTCAAGCCAATTGTGATCGATTGTCATTTTGTGTTAATTGTATATTCTTGAAATCTATTGATGTCAATTCAAGTCGAATCACATCATTCCTCATATATTTGGAATTATAAGATTTTATTTGTATCAGATTCATTCGATATACATGAATTGGGGCCAAATGAGATCGATTGTTACTTTGTGTTAATTGTATATTCTCGAAATCTATTGACGTCTATTGATGTCGAATCACATCATTCCTCATATATTTGGAATTATTAGATTTTATTTGTATCAGATTCATTCGATATACATGAATTGAAGCCAATTGTGATCGATTGTCACTTTGTGTTAATTGTATATTCTCGAAATCCATTGACATCGATTGAAGTCGAATCACATCATATCTCATATATTTGGAAGTATCAGAGTTTATTTGTATCAGATACATTCGATATATATGAATTGAAGCCGATTGTGATCGATTGTCACTTTGTGTTGATTGCATATTCTCGAAATCTATTCACATCGATTGAAGGCGAATCACATCATATCTCATATATTTGGAAGTATCAGAGTTTATTTGTATCAGATACATCCGATATACATGAATTGAAGCCAATTGTGATCGATTGTCACTTTGTGTTGATTGCAAATTCTCGAAATCTATCGACATCAATTGGAGTCGAATCACATCATATCTCATATATTTGGAAGTATCAGAGTTCATTTGTATCAGATACATCCGATATACATCAATTGGAGCCAAATGAGATCGATTGTCACTTTTTGTTAATTGCATATTCTCGAAATCTATTGACATCAATTGAAGTCGAATCACATCATATCTCATATATTTGGAAGTATCTAAGTTTATTTGTATCAGATACATTCGATATACATGAATTGAAGCCAATTGTGATCGATTGTCACTTTGTGTTGATTACATATTTCCAAAATATATTGACATTGATTGGAGTCGAATCACATCATTCCTCATATATTTGGAATTATTAGAGTTTATTTGTATCAGATTCATTCGATATACATGAATTGGGGCCAAATGAGATCGATTGTCACTTTGTGTTAATTGTATATTCTCGAAATCTATTGACATCGATTGAAGTCGAATCACATCATATCTCATATATTTGGAAGTATCAGAGTTTATTTGTATCAGATACATTCGATATACATGAATTGAAGCCAATTGTTATCGATTGTCACTTTGTGTTGATTGCATATTCTCGAAATCTATTCACATCGATTGAAGTTGAATCACATCATATCTCATATATTTGAAAGTATCAGAGTTTATTTGTATCAGATACATCCGATATACATGAATTGAAGCCAATTGTGATCGATTGTCACTTTGTGTTGATTGCAAATTCTCGAAATCTATCGACATCAATTGGAGTCGAATCACATCATATCTCATATATTTGGAAGTATCAGAGTTTATTTGTATCAGATACATCCGATATACATCAATTGGAGCCAAATGAGATCGATTGTCACTTTTTGTTAATTGCATATTCTCGAAATCTATTGACATCAATTGAAGTCGAATCACATCATTTCTCATATATCTGGAATTATTAGAGTTTATTTGTGTCAGATACATTCGATATAGTTGAAATCAAGCCAATTGTGATCGATTGTCATTTTTTGTTAATTGTATATTCTCGAAATCTATTGATGTCAATTCAAGTCGAATCACATCATTCCTCATATATTTGGAATTATCACAGTTTATTCATATCAGATACATCCGATGTACATGAATTCAAGCCAATTGTGATCGATTGTCACTTTGTGTTAATTCTCGAAATCTATTGATATCCATTGAAGTCGAATCACATCATATCTCATATATTTGGAAGTATCAGAGTTTATTTGTATCAGATACATTCGATATACATGAATTGAAGCCAATTGTGATCGATTGTCACTTTGTGTTGATTACATATTTCCAAAATATATTGACATTGATTGGAGTCGAATCACATCATTCCTCATATATTTGGAATTATTAGAGTTTATTTGTATCAGATTCATTCGATATACATGAATTGGGGCCAAATGAGATCGATTGTCACTTTGTGTTAATTGTATATTCTCGAAATCTATTGACATCGATTGAAGTCGAATCACATCATATCTCATATATTTGGAAGTATCAGAGTTTATTTGTATCAGATACATTCGATATACATGAATTGAAGCCAATTGTGATCGATTGTCACTTTGTGTTGATTGCATATTCTCGAAATCTATTCACATCGATTGAAGTCGACTCACATCATATCTCATATATTTGAAAGTATCAGAGTTTATTTGTATCAGATATATCCGATATACATGAATTGAAGCCAATTGTGATCGATTGTCACTTTGTGTTGATTGCATATTGTCGAAATCTATCGACATCAATTGGAATCGAATCACATCATTTCTCATATATTTGGGAATATTAGAGTTCATTTGTGTCAGATACATTCGATATACATGAATTGAAGCCAATTGTGATCGATTGTCACTATGTGTTGATTGCATATTCTCGAAATCTATTGATATTGATTGGAGTCGAATCAAATCATTCCTCATATATTTGGAATTATTAGAGTTTATTTGTATCAGATTCATTCGATATACATCAATTGGAGCCAAATGAGTTCGATTGTCACTTTGTGTTAATTGCATATTCTCGATATCTATTGACATCAATTGAAGTCAAATCACATCATTTCTCATATATCTGGAATTATTAGAGTTTATTTGTGTCAGATACATTCGATATAGATGAATTCAAGCCAATTGTGAATGATTGTCATTTTGTGTTAATTGTATATTCTCGAAATCTATTGATGTCAATTCAAGTCGAATCACATCATTTCCCATATATTTGGAATTATTAGAGTTTATTTCTATCAGATTCATTCAATATACATGAATTGGGGCCAAATGAGATCGATTGTCACTTTGTATTAATTGTATATTCTCGAAATCTATTGACGTCTATTGATGTCAAATCACATCCTTCCTCATATATTTGGAATTATTAGGGTTTATTCGTATCAGATACATTCGATATACATGCATTGAAGCTAATTGTGATCGATTGTCACTTTGTGTTAATTGTATATTCTCGAAATCCATTGACATCGATTGAAGTCGAATCACATCATATCTCATATATTTGGAAATATCAGAGTTTATTTGTATCAGATACATCCGATATATATGAATTGAAGCCCATTGTGATCGATTGTCACTTCGTGTTGATTGGATAAGCTCGATATCTTTTCACATTGATTGAAGTCGAATCACATCATATCTCATATATTTGGAAGTATCAGAGTTTATTTGTATCAGATACATTCGATATATATGGATTGAAGCCAATTGTGATCGATTGTCACTTTGTGTTGATTGCATATTGTCGAAATCTATCGACATCAATTGGAATCGAATCACATCATTTCTCATATATTTGGGAATATTAGAGTTCATTTGTGTCAGATACATTCGATATACATGAATTGAAGCCAATTGTGATCGATTGTCACTTTGTGTTGATTACATATTTCCAAAATATATTGACATTGATTGGAGTCGAATCACATCATTCCTCATATATTTGGAATTATTAGAGTTTATTTGTATCAGATTCATTCGATATACATGAATTGGGGCCAAATGAGATCGATTGTCACTTTGTGTTAATTGTATATTCTCGAAATCTATTGACATCGATTGAAGTCGAATCACATCATATCTCATATATTTGGAAGTATCAGAGTTTATTTGTATCAGATACATTCGATATACATGAATTGAAGCCAATTGTGATCGATTGTCACTTTGTGTTGATTGCATATTCTCGAAATCTATTCACATCGATTGAAGTCGACTCACATCATATCTCATATATTTGAAAGTATCAGAGTTTATTTGTATCAGATATATCCGATATACATGAATTGAAGCCAATTGTGATCGATTGTCACTTTGTGTTGATTGCATATTGTCGAAATCTATCGACATCAATTGGAATCGAATCACATCATTTCTCATATATTTGGGAATATTAGAGTTCATTTGTGTCAGATACATTCGATATACATGAATTGAAGCCAATTGTGATCGATTGTCACTATGTGTTGATTGCATATTCTCGAAATCTATTGATATTGATTGGAGTCGAATCAAATCATTCCTCATATATTTGGAATTATTAGAGTTTATTTGTATCAGATTCATTCGATATACATCAATTGGAGCCAAATGAGTTCGATTGTCACTTTGTGTTAATTGCATATTCTCGATATCTATTGACATCAATTGAAGTCAAATCACATCATTTCTCATATATCTGGAATTATTAGAGTTTATTTGTGTCAGATACATTCGATATAGATGAATTCAAGCCAATTGTGAATGATTGTCATTTTGTGTTAATTGTATATTCTCGAAATCTATTGATGTCAATTCAAGTCGAATCACATCATTTCCCATATATTTGGAATTATTAGAGTTTATTTCTATCAGATTCATTCAATATACATGAATTGGGGCCAAATGAGATCGATTGTCACTTTGTATTAATTGTATATTCTCGAAATCTATTGACGTCTATTGATGTCAAATCACATCCTTCCTCATATATTTGGAATTATTAGGGTTTATTCGTATCAGATACATTCGATATACATGCATTGAAGCTAATTGTGATCGATTGTCACTTTGTGTTAATTGTATATTCTCGAAATCCATTGACATCGATTGAAGTCGAATCACATCATATCTCATATATTTGGAAATATCAGAGTTTATTTGTATCAGATACATCCGATATATATGAATTGAAGCCCATTGTGATCGATTGTCACTTCGTGTTGATTGGATAAGCTCGATATCTTTTCACATTGATTGAAGTCGAATCACATCATATCTCATATATTTGGAAGTATCAGAGTTTATTTGTATCAGATACATTCGATATATATGGATTGAAGCCAATTGTGATCGATTGTCACTTTGTGTTGATTGCATATTCTCGAAATCTATTCACATCGATTGAAGTCGAATCACATCATATCTCATATATTTGGAAGTATCAGAGTTTATTTGTATCAGATACATTCGATATATATGGATTGAAGCCAATTGTGATCGATTGTCACTTTGTGTTGATTGCATATTCTCGAAATCTATCGACATCAATTGGAGTCGAATCACATCATTGCTCATATATTTGGAAATATTAGAGTTTATTTGTGTCAGAAACATTCGATATACATGAATTGAAGCCAATTGTGATCGATTGTCACTATGTGTTGATTGCATATTCTCGAAATCTATTGACATTGATCGGAGTCGAATCACATCATTCCTCATATATTTGGAATTATTAGAGTTTAGAGTTTATTTGTATCAGATTCATTCGATATAAATCAATTGGAGCCAAATGAGATCGATTGTCATTTTGTGTTGATTGCATATTCTCGAAATCTATTGACATCAATTGAAGTCGAATCACATCATTTCTTATATATCTGGAATTGATAGAGTTTATTTGTGTCAGATACATTCGATATAGATGAATTCAAGCCAATTGTGATCGATTGTCATTTTGTGTTAATTGTATATTCTCGAAATCTATTGATGTCAATTTAAGTCGAATCACATCATCTTTCATATATCTGGAATTATTAGAGTTTATTTGTGTCAGATACATTCGATATAGATGAATTCATGCCAATTGTGATCGATTGTCATTTTGTGTTATTTGTATATTCTCAAAATCTATTGATGTCAATTCAAGTCGAATCACATCATTCCTCAAATATTTGGAATTATTGGAGTTTATTGATATCAGATACATCCAATATACATGAATTCAAGCCAATTGTGATCGATTGTCACTTTGTGTTAATTGTATATTCTCGTAATCTATTGGCGTCTATTGATGTCAAATCACATCTTTCCTCATATATTTCTAATAATCTATTGATATCCATTGAAGTCGAATCACATCATATCTCATACATTTGGAAGTAACAGAGTTTATTTGTATCAGATACATCCGATATACATGAATTGAAGCCAATTGTGATCGATTGTCACTTTGTGTTGATTGCATATTTCCAAAATCTATTGACATTGATTGGAGTCGAATCACATCATTCCTCATATATTTGGAATTATTAGAGTTTATTTGTATCAGATTCATTCGATATACATGAATTGGGGCCAAATGAGATCGATTGTCACTTTGTGTTAATTGTATATTCACGAAATCTATTGACGTCTATTGATGTCAAATCACATCATATCTCATATATTTGGGAGTATCAGAGTTTATTTGTATCAGATACATTCGATATACATGAATTGAAGCCAATTGTGATCGATTGTCACTATGTGTTGATTGCATATTCTCGAAATCTATTGACATCAATTGAAGTCGAATCACATCATTTCTCATATATCTGGAATTATTAGAGTTTATTTGTGTCAGATACATTCGATATAGATGAATTCAAGCCAATTTGATCGATTGTCATTTTGTGTTAATTGTATATTCTCGAAATCTATTGATGTCAATTCAAGTCGAATCACATCATTCCTCATATATTTGGAATTATTAGAAATTATTTGTATCAGATTCATTCGATATACATGAATTGGGGCCAAATGACATCGATTGTCACTTTGTGTTAATTGTATATTCTCGAAATCTGTTTACGTCTATTGATGTCAAATCACATCCTTCCTCATATATTTGGAATTATTAGAGTTTATTCGTATCAGATACATTCGATATACATGAATTGAAGCCAATTGTGATCGATTATCACTTTGTGTTGATTGCATATTTTCCAAATCTATTGACATCAATTGAAGTCGAATTACATCATTTCTCATATATCTGGAATTATTAGAGTTTATTTGTATCAGATTCATTCGATATACATGAATTGAAGCCAAATAAGATCGATTGTCACTTTGTGTTAATTGTATATTCTCGAAATCCATTGACATCGATTGAAGTCGAATCACATCATATCTCATATATTTGGAAGTATCAGAGTTTATTTGTAGCAGATACATTCGATATATATGAATTGAAGCCGATTGTGATCGATTGTCACATTGTGTTGATTGCATATTCTCGAAATCTATTCACATCGATTGAAGTCGAATCACATCATATCTCATATATTTGGAAGTATCAGAGTTTATTTGTATCAGATACATCCGATATACATGAATTCAAGCCAATTGTGATCGATTGTCACTTTGTGTTAATTCTCGAAATCTATTGATATCCATTGAAGTCGAATCACATCATATCTCATATATTTGGAAGTATCAAAGTTTATTTGTATCAGATACATTCGATATACATGAATTGAAGCCAATTGTGATCGATTGTCACTTTGTGTTGATTACATATTTCCAAAATATATTGACATTGATTGGAGTCGAATCACATCATTCCTCATATATTTGGAATTATTAGAGTTTATTTGTATCAGATTCATTCGATATACATGAATTGGGGCCAAATGAGATCGATTGTCACTTTGTGTTAATTGTATATTCTCGAAATCTATTGACATCGATTGAAGTCGAATCACATCATACCTCATATATTTGGAAGTATCAGAGTTTATTTGTATCAGATACTTTCGATATACATGAATTGAAGCCAATTGTGATCGATTGTCACTTTGTGTTGATTGCATATTCTCGAAATCTATTCACATCGATTGAAGTCGAATCACATCATATCTCATATATTTGAAAGTATCAGAGTTTATTTGTATCAGATACATCCGATATACATGAATTGAAGCCAATTGTGATCGATTGTCACTTTGTGTTGATTGCATATTGTCGAAATCTATCGACATCAATTGGAATCGAATCACATCATTTCTCATATATTTGGAAATATTAGAGTTCATTTGTGTCAGATACATTCGATATACATGAATTGACGCCAATTGTGATCGATTGTCACTATGTGTTGATTGCATATTCTCGAAATCTATTGATATTGATTGGAGTCGAATCACATCATTCCTCATATATTTGGAATTATTAGAGTTTATTTGTATCAGATTCATTCGATATACATCAATTGGAGCCAAATGAGATCGATTGTCACTTTGTGTTAATTGCATATTCTCGAAATCTATTGACATCAATTGAAGTCGAATCACATTATTTCTCATATATCTGGAATTATTAGAGTTTATTTGTGTCAGATACATTCGATATAGATGAATTCAAGCCAATTGTGAATGATTGTCATTTTGTGTTAATTGTATATTCTCGAAATCTATTGATGTCAAATCAAGTCGAATCACATCATTTCTCATATATTTGGAATTATTAGAGTTCATTTGTATCAGATTCATTCGATATACATGAATTGGGGCCAAATGAGATCGATTGTCACTTTGTATTAATTGTATATTCTCGAAATCTATTGACGTGTATTGATGTCAAATCACATCCTTCCTCATATATTTGGAATTATTAGAGTTTATTCGTATCAGATACATTCGATATACATGAATTGAAGCTAATTGTGATCGATTGTCACTTTGTGTTAATTGTATATTCTCGAAATCCATTGACATCGATTGAAGTCGAATCACATCATATCTCATATATTTGGAAATATCAGAGTTTACTTGTATCAGATACATTCGATATATATGAATTGAAGCCCAATGTGATCGATTGTCACTTTGTGTTGATTGCATAAGCTCGATATCTTTTCACATCGATTGAAGTCGAATCACATCATATCTCATATATTTGGAAGTATCAGAGTATATTTGTATCAGATAGATTCGATATATATGAATTGGGGTCAAATGAGATCGATTGTCACTTCGTGTTAATTGCATATTCTTGAAATCTATTGACATCAATTCAAGTCGAATCACATCATTTCTCATATATTTGGAATTATTAGAGTTTATTCGTATCAGATAAACTCGATATACATGAATTGAAGCCAATTGTGATCGATTGTCACTTTGTGTTAATTGTATATTCTCGAAATCTATTGACATCGATTGAAGTCGAATCACATCATATCTCATATATTTGGAAGTATCAGAGTTTATTTGTATCAGATACATTCGATATATATGGATTGAAGCCAATTGTGATCGATTGTCACTTTGTGTTGATTGCATATTCTCGAAATCTATTCACATCGATTGAAGTCGAATCACATCATATCTCATAGTATTGGAAGTATCAGAGTTTATTTGTATCAGATACATTCGATATATATGGATTGAAGCCAATTGTGATCGATTGTCACTTTGTGTTGATTGCATATTCTCGAAATCTATTCACATCGATTGAAGTCGAATCACATCATATCTCATATATTTGGAAGTATCAGAGTTTATTTGTATCAGATACATCCGATATACATGAATTGAAGCCAATTGTGATCGATTGTCACTATGTGTTGATTGCATATTCTTGAAATCTATTGACATTGATTGGAGTCGAATCACATCATTCCTCATATATTTGGAATTATTAGAGTTTAGAGTTTATTTGTATCAGATTCATTCGATATACATCAATTGGAGCCAAATGAGATCGATTGTCACTTTGTGTTGATTGCATATTCTCGAAATCTATTGACATCAATTGAAGTCGAATCACATCATTTCTCATATATCTGGAATTATTGGAGTTTATTTGTGTCAGATACATTCGATATAGATGAATTCATGCCAATTGTGATCGATTGTCATTTTGTGTTAATTGTATATTCTCGAAATCTATTGATGTCAATTCAAGTCGAATCACATCATTCCTCATATATTTGGAATTATTAGAGTTTAGAGTTTATTTGTATCAGATTCATTCGATATACATCAATTGGAGCCAAATGAGATCGATTGTCACTTTGTGTTGATTGCATATTCTCTAAATCTATTGACATCAATTGAAGTCGAATCACATCATTTCTCATATATCTGGAATTATTAGAGTTTATTTGTGTCAGATACATTCGATATACATGAATTCAAGCCAATTGTGATCGATTGTCACTTAGTGTTAATTGTATATTCTCGAAATCTATTGGCGTCTATTGATGTCAAATCACATCCTTCCTCATATATTTGGAATTATTTGAGTTTACTTATATCAGATACATCCGATATACATGAATTCAAGCCAATTGTGATCGGTTGTCACTTTGTGTTAATTGTATATTCTCGATATCTATTGGCGTCTATTGATGTCAAATCACATCCTTCCTCATATATTTCTAATAATCTATTGATATCCATTGAAGTCGAATCACATCATATCTCATATATTTGGAAGTAACAGAGTTTATTTGTATCAGATACATTCGATATACATGAATTGAAGCCAATTGTGATCGATTGTCACTTTGTGTTGATTGCATATTTCCAAAATCTATTGACATTGATTGGAGTCGAATCACATCATTCCTCATATATTTGGAATTATTAGAGTTTATTTGTATCAGATACATTCGATATACATGAATTGAAGCCAATTGTGATCGATTGTGACTTTGTGTTGATTGCATATTCTCGAAATCTATTCACATCGATTGAGGTCGAATCACATCATATCTCATATATTTGGAAGTATCAGAGTTTAATTGTATCAGGTACATCCGATATACATGAATTGAAGCCGATTGTGATCGATTGTCACTTTGTGTTGATTGCATATTCTCGAAATCTATCGACATCAATTGGAGTCGAATCACATCATTTCTCATATATTTGGAAATATTAGAGTTTATTTGTGTCAGGTACATTCGATATACATGAATTGAAGCCAATTGTGATCGATTGTCACTTTGTGTTGATTGCATATTGTCGAAATCTATCGACATCAATTGGAATCGAATCACATCATTCCTCATATATTTGGAATTATTAGAAATTATTTGTATCAGATTCATTCGATATACATCAATTGGAGCCAAATGAGATCGATTGTCACTTTGTGTTGATTGCATATTCTCGAAATCTATTGACATCAATTGAAGTCGAATCACATCATTTCTTATATATCTGGAATTGATAGAGTTTATTTGTGTCAGATACATTCGATATAGATGAATTCAAGCCAATTGTGATCGATTGTCATTTTGTGTTAATTGTATATTCTCGAAATCTATTGATGTCAATTCAAGTCGAATCACATCATTCCTCAAATATTTGGGATTATTGGAGTTTATTGATATCAGATACATCCGATATACATGAATTCAAGCCAATTGTGATCGATTGTCACTTTGTGTTAATTGTATATTCTCGTAATCTATTGGCGTCTATTGATGTCAAATCACATCCTTCCTCATATATTTGGAATTATTTGAGTTTACTTATATCAGATACATCCGATATACATGAATTCAAGCCAATTGTGATCGATTGTCACTTTGTGTTAATTGTATATTCTCGATATCTATTGGCGTCTATTGATGTCAAATCACATCCTTCCTCATATATTTCTAATAATCTATTGATATCCATTGAAGTCGAATCACATCATATCTCATACATTTGGAAGTAACAGAGTTTATTTGTATCAGATACATTCGATATACATGAATTGAAGCCAATTGTGATCGATTGTCACTTTGTGTTGATTGCATATTTCCAAAATCTATTGACATTGATTGGAGTCGAATCACATCATTCCTCATATATTTGGAATTATTAGAGTTTATTTGTATCAGATTCATTCGATATACATGAATTGGGGCCAAATGAGATCGATTGCCACTTTGTGTTAATTGTATATTCACGAAATCTATTGACGTCTATTGATGTCAAATCACATCATATCTCATATATTTGGAAGTATCAGAGTTTATTTGTATCAGATACATTCGATATACATGAATTGAAGCCAATTGTGATCGATTGTCACTATGTGTTGATTGCATATTCTCGAAATCTATTGACATCAATTGAAGTCGAATCACATCATTTCTCATATATCTGGAATTATTAGAGTTTATTTGTGTCAGATACATTCGATATAGATGAATTCAAGCCAATTTGATCGATTGTCATTTTGTGTTAATTGTATATTCTCGAAATCTATTTACGTCTATTGATGTCAAATCACATCCTTCCTCATATATTTGGAATTATTAGAGTTTATTCGTATCAGATACATTCGATATACATGAATTGAAGCCAATTGTGATCGATTGTCACTTTGTGTTGATTGCATATTCTCGAAATCTATTGACATCAATTGAAGTCGAATTACATCATTTCTCATATATCTGGAATTATTAGAGTTTATTTGTATCAGATTCATTCGATATACATGAATTGAAGCCAAATAAGATCGATTGTCACTTTGTGTTAATTGTATATTCTCGAAATCCATTGACATCGATTGAAGTCGAATCACATCATATCTCATATATTTGGAAGTATCAGAGTTTATTTGTATCAGATACATTCGATATATATGAATTGAAGCCGATTGTGATCGATTGTCACATTGTGTTGATTGCATATTCTCGAAATCTATTCACATCGATTGAAGTCGAATCACATCATATCTCATATATTTGGAAGTATCAGAGTTTATTTGTATCAGATACATCCGATATACATGAATTCAAGCCAATTGTGATCGATTGTCACTTTGTGTTAATTCTCGAAATCTATTGATATCCATTGAAGTCGAATCACATCATATCTCATATATTTAGAAGTATCAAAGTTTATTTGTATCAGATACATACGATATACATGAATTGAAGCCAATTGTGATCGATTGTCACTTTGTGTTGATTACATATTTCCAAAATATATTGACATTGATTGGAGTCGAATCACATCATTCCTCATATATTTGGAAGTATCAGAGTTTATTTGTATCAGATACTTTCGATATACATGAATTGAAGCCAATTGTGATCGATTGTCACTTTGTGTTGATTGCATATTCTCGAAATCTATTCACATCGATTGAAGTCGAATCACATCATATCTCATATATTTGGAAGTATCAGAGTTTATTTGTATCAGATACTTTCGATATACATGAATTGAAGCCAATTGTGATCGATTGTCACTTTGTGTTGATTGCATATTCTCGAAATCTATTCACATCGATTGAAGTCGAATCACATCATATCCCATATATTTGAAAGTATCAGAGTTTATTTGTATCAGATACATCCGATATACATGAATTGAAGCCAATTGTGATCGATTGTCACTTTGTGTTGATTGCATATTGTCGAAATCTATCGACATCAATTGGAATCGAATCACATCATTTCTCATATATTTGGAAATATTAGAGTTCATTTGTGTCAGATACATTCGATATACATGAATTGACGCCAATTGTGATCGATTGTCACTTTGTGTTAATTGTATATTCTCGAAATCTATTGACATCGATTGAAGTCGAATCACATCATACCTCATATATTTGGAAGTATCAGAGTTTATTTGTATCAGATACTTTCGATATACATGAATTGAAGCCAATTTTGATCGATTGTCACTTTGTGTTGATTGCATATTCTCGAAATCTATCGACATCAATTGGAGTCGAATCACATCATTTCTCATATATTTGGAAATATTAGAGTTTATTTGTGTCAGGTACATTCGATATACATGAATTGAAGCCAATTGTGATCGATTGTCACTTTGTGTTGATTGCATATTGTCGAAATCTATCGACATCAATTGAAGTCGAATTACATCATTTCTCATATATCTGGAATTATTAGAGTTTATTTGTATCAGATACATTCGATATACATGAATTGAAGCCAATTGTGATCGATTGTCACTTTGTGTTGATTGCATATTCTCGAAATCTATTGACATCAATTGAAGTCGAATTACATCATTTCTCATATATCTGGAATTATTAGAGTTTATTTGTATCAGATTCATTCGATATACATGAATTGAAGCCAAATAAGATCGATTGTCACTTTGTGTTAATTGTATATTCTCGAAATCCATTGACATCGATTGAAGTCGAATCACATCATATCTCATATATTTGGAAGTATCAGAGTTTATTTGTATCAGATACATTCGATATATATGAATTGAAGCCGATTGTGATCGATTGTCACATTGTGTTGATTGCATATTCTCGAAATCTATTCACATCGATTGAAGTCGAATCACATCATTCCTCATATATTTGGAATTATTAGAGTTTAGAGTTTATTTGTATCAGATTCATTCGATATACATCAATTGGAGCCAAATGAGATCGATTGTCACTTTGTGTTGATTGCATATTCTCGAAATCTATTGACATCAATTGAAGTCGAATCACATCATTTCTTATATATCTGGAATTGATAGAGTTTATTTGTGTCAGATACATTCGATATAGATGAATTCAAGCCAATTGTGATCGATTGTCATTTTGTGTTAATTGTATATTCTCGAAATCTATTGATGTCAATTCAAGTCGAATCACATCATTCCTCAAATATTTGGGATTATTGGAGTTTATTGATATCAGATACATCCGATATACATGAATTCAAGCCAATTGTGATCGATTGTCACTTTGTGTTAATTGTATATTCTCGATATCTATTGGCGTCTATTGATGTCAAATCACATCCTTCCTCATATATTTCTAATAATCTATTGATATCCATTGAAGTCGAATCACATCATATCTCATACATTTGGAAGTAACAGAGTTTATCTGTATCAGATACATTCGATATACATGAATTGAAGCCAATTGTGATCGATTGTCACTTTGTGTTGATTGCATATTTCCAAAATCTATTGACATTGATTGGAGTCGAATCACATCATTCCTCATATATTTGGAATTATTAGAGTTTATTTGTATCAGATTCATTCGATATACATGAATTGGGGCCAAATGAGATCGATTGTCACTTTGTGTTAATTGTATATTCACGAAATCTATTGACGTCTATTGATGTCAAATCACATCATATCTCATATATTTGGAAGTATCAGAGTTTATTTGTATCAGATACATTCGATATACATGAATTGAAGCCAATTGTGATCGATTGTCACTATGTGTTGATTGCATATTCTCGAAATCTATTGACATCAATTGAAGTCGAATCACATCATTTCTCATATATCTGGAATTATTAGAGTTTATTTGTGTCAGATACATTCGATATAGATGAATTCAAGCCAATTTGATCGATTGTCATTTTGTGTTAATTGTATATTCTCGAAATCTATTGATGTCAATTCAAGTCGAATCACATCATTCCTCATATATTTGGAATTATTAGAGATTATTTGTATCAGATTCATTCGATATACATGAATTGGGGCCAAATGACATCGATTGTCACTTTGTGTTAATTGTATATTCTCGAAATCTATTTACGTCTATTGATGTCAAATCACATCCTTCCTCATATATTTGGAATTATTAGAGTTTATTCGTATCAGATACATTCGATATACATGAATTGAAGCCAATTGTGATCGATTGTCACTTTGTGTTGATTGCATATTCTCGAAATCTATTGACATCAATTGAAGTCGAATTACATCATTTCTCATATATCTGGAATTATTAGAGTTTATTTGTATCAGATTCATTCGATATACATGAATTGAAGCCAAATAAGATCGATTGTCACTTTGTGTTAATTGTATATTCTCGAAATCCATTGACATCGATTGAAGTCGAATCACATCATATCTCATATATTTGGAAGTATCAGAGTTTATTTGTATCAGATACATTCGATATATATGAATTGAAGCCGATTGTGATCGATTGTCACATTGTGTTGATTGCATATTCTCGAAATCTATTCACATCGATTGAAGTCGAATCACATCATATCTCATATATTTGGAAGTATCAGAGTTTATTTGTATCAGATACATCCGATATACATGAATTCAAGCCAATTGTGATCGATTGTCACTTTGTGTTAAATCTCGAAATCTATTGATATCCATTGAAGTCGAATCACATCATATCTCATATATTCAGAAGTATCAAAGTTTATTTGTATCAGATACATTCGATATACATGAATTGAAGCCAATTGTGATCGATTGTCACTTTGTGTTGATTACATATTTCCAAAATATATTGACATTGATTGGAGTCGAATCACATCATTCCTCATATATTTGGAAGTATCAGAGTTTATTTGTATCAAATACTTTCGATATACATGAATTGAAGCCAATTGTGATCGATTGTCACTTTGTGTTGATTGCATATTCTCGAAATCTATTCACATCGATTGAAGTCGAATCACATCATATCTCATATATTTGGAAGTATCAGAGTTTATTTGTATCAGATACTTTCGATATACATGAATTGAAGCCAATTGTGATCGATTGTCACTTTGTGTTGATTGCATATTCTCGAAATCTATTCACATCGATTGAAGTCGAATCACATCATATCCCATATATTTGAAAGTATCAGAGTTTATTTGTATCAGATACATCCGATATACATGAATTGAAGCCAATTGTGATCGATGGTCACTTTGTGTTGATTGCATATTGTCGAAATCTATCGACATCAATTGGAATCGAATCACATCATTTCTCATATATTTGGAAATATTAGAGTTCATTTGTGTCAGATACATTCGATATACATGAATTGACGCCAATTGTGATCGATTGTCACTTTGTGTTAATTGTATATTCTCGAAATCTATTGACATCGATTGAAGTCGAATCACATCATACCTCATATATTTGGAAGTATCAGAGTTTATTTGTATCAGATACTTTCGATATACATGAATTGAAGCCAATTGTGATCGATTGTCACTTTGTGTTGATTGCATATTCTCGAAATCTATTCACATCGATTGAAGTCGAATCACATCATATCTCATATATTTGAAAGTATCAGAGTTTATTTGTATCAGATACATCCGATATACATGAATTGAAGCCAATTGTGATCGATTGTCACTTTGTGTTGATTGCATATTGTCGAAATCTATCGACATCAATTGGAATCGAATCACATCATTTCTCATATATTTGGAAATATTAGAGTACATTTGTGTCAGATACATTCGATATACATGAATTGACGCCAATTGTGATCGATTGTCACTATGTGTTGATTGCATATTCTCGAAATCTATTGATATTGATTGGAGTCGAATCACATCATTCCTCATATATTTGGAATTATTAGAGTTTATTTGTATCAGATTCATTCGATATACATCAATTGGAGCCAAATGAGATCGATTGTCACTTTGTGTTAATTGCATATTCTCGAAATCTATTGACATCAATTGAAGTCGAATCACATTATTTCTCATATATCTGGAATTATTAGAGTTTATTTGTGTCAGATACATTCGATATAGATGAATTCAAGCCAATTGTGAATGATTGGCATTTTGTGTTAATTGTATATTCTCGAAATCTATTGATGTCAATTCAAGTCGAATCACATTATTTCTCATATATTTGGAATTATTAGAGTTCATTTGTATCAGATTCATTCGATATACATGAATTGGGGCCAAATGAAATCGATTGTCACTTTGTATTAATTGTATATTCTCGAAATCTATTGACGTCTATTGATGTCAAATCACATCCTTCCTCATATATTTGGAATTATTAGAGTTTATTCGTATCAGATACATTCGATATACATGAATTGAAGCTAATTGTGATCGATTGTCACTTTGTGTTAATTGTATATTCTCGAAATCCATTGACATCGATTGAAGTCGAATCACCTCATATCTCATATATTTGGAAATATCAAAGTTTACTTGTATCAGATACATTCGATATATATGAATTGAAGCCCATTGTGATCGATTGTCACTTTGTGTTGATTGCATAAGCTCGATATCTTTTCACATCGATTGAAGTCGAATCACATCATATCTCATATATTTGGAAGTATCAGAGTATATTTGTATCAGATACATTCGATATATATGAATTGGGGTCAAATGAGATCGATTGTCACTTCGTGTTAATTGCATATTCTTGAAATCTATTGACATCAATTCAAGTCGAATCACATCATTTCTCATATATTTGGGATTATTAGAGTTTATTCGTATCAGATAAACTCGATATACATGAATTGGAGCCAATTGTGATCGATTGTCACTTTGTGTTAATTGTATATTCTCGAAATCTATTGACATCGATTGAAGTCGAATCACATCATATCTCATATATTTGGAAGTATCAGAGTTTATTTGTATCAGATACATTCGATATATATGGATTGAAGCCAATTGTGATCGATTGTCACTTTGTGTTGATTGCATATTCTCGAAATCTATTCACATCGATTGAAGTCGAATCACATCATATCTCATATAATTGGAAGTATCAGAGTTTATTTGTATCAGATACATTCGATATATATGGATTGAAGCCAATTGTGATCGATTGTCACTTTGTGTTGATTGCATATTCTCGAAATCTATTCACATCGATTGAAGTCGAATCACATCATATCTCATATATTTGGAAGTATCAGAGTTTATTTGTATCAGATACATCCGATATACATGAATTGAAGCCAATTGTGATCGATTGTCACTATGTGTTGATTGCATATTCTTGAAATCTATTGACATTGATTGGAGTCGAATCACATCATTCCTCATATATTTGGAATTTTTAGAGTTTAGAGTTTATTTGTATCAGATTCATTCGATATACATCAATTGGAGCCAAATGAGATCGATGGTCACTTTGTGTTGATTGCATATTCTCGAAATCTATTGACATCAATTGAAGTCGAATCACATCATTTCTCATATATCTGGAATTATTAGAGTTTATTTGTGTCAGATACATTCGATATAGATGAATTCAAGCCATTTGTGATCGATTGTCATTTTGTGTCAATTGTATATTCTCGAAATCTATTGATGTCAATTTAAGTCGAATCACATCATTTCTCATATATCTGGAATTATTGGAGTTTATTTGTGTCAGTTACATTCGATATAGATGAATTCATGCCAATTGTGATCGATTGTCATTTTGTGTTGATTGTATATTCTCGAAATCTATTGATGTCAATTCAAGTCGAATCACATCATTCCTCATATATTTGGAATTATTAGAGTTTATTGATATCAGATACATCCGATATACATGAATTCAAGCCAATTGTGATCGATTGTCACTTAGTGTCAATTGTATATTCTCGAAATCTATTGGCGTCTATTGATGTCAAATCACATCCTTCCTCATATATTTGGAATTATTTGAGTTTACTTATATCAGATACATCCGATATACATGAATTCAAGCCAATTGTGATCGATTGTCACTTTGTGTTAATTGTATATTCTCGATATCTATTGGCGTCTATTGATGTCAAATCACATCCTTCCTCATATATTTCTAATAATCTATTGATATCCATTGAAGTCGAATCACATCATATCTCATATATTTGGAAGTAACAGAGTTCATTTGTATCAGATACATTCCATATACATGAATTGAAGCCAATTGTGATCGATTGTCACTTTGTGTTGATTGCATATTTCCAAAATCTATTGACATTGATTGGAGTCGAATCACATCATTCCTCATATATTTGGAATTATTAGAGTTTATTTGTATCAGATTCATTCGATATACATGAATTGGGGCCAAATGAGATCGATTGTCACTTTGTGTTAATTGTATATTCACGAAATCTATTGACGTCTATTGATGTCAAATCACATCATATCTCATATATTTGGGAGTATCAGAGTTTATTTGTATCAGATACATTCGATATACATGAATTGAAGCCAATTGTGATCGATTGTCACTTTGTGTTGATTGCATATTCTCGAAATCTATTCACATCGATTGAGGTCGAATCACATCATATCTCATATATTTGGAAGTATCAGAGTTTAATTGTATCAGGTACATCCGATATACATGAATTGAAGCCAATTGTGATCGATTGTCACTTTATGTTGATTGCATATTCTCGAAATCTATCGACATCAATTGGAGTCGAATCACATCATTTCTCATATATTTGGAAATATTAGAGTTTATTTGTGTCAGGTACATTCGATATACATGAATTGAAGCCAATTGTGATCGATTGTCACTATGTGTTGATTGCATATTCTCGAAATCTATTGACATCAATTGAAGTCGAATCACATCATTTCTCATATATCTGGAATTATTAGAGTTTATTTGTGTCAGATACATTCGATATAGATGAATTCAAGCCAATTTGATCGATTGTCATTTTGTGTTAATTGTATATTCTCGAAATCTATTGATGTCAATTCAAGTCGAATCACATCATTCCTCATATATTTGGAATTATTAGAAATTATCTGTATCAGATTCATTAGATATACATGAATTGGGGCCAAATGACATCGATTGTCACTTTGTGTTAATTGTATATTCTCGAAATCTATTTACGTCTATTGATGTCAAATCACATCCGTCCTCATATATTTGGAATTATTAGAGTTTATTCGTATCAGATACATTCGATATACATGAATTGAAGCCAATTGTGATCGATTATCACTTTGTGTTGATTGCATATTTTCCAAATCAATTGACATCAATTGAAGTCGAATTACATCATTCCTCATATATCTGGAATTATTAGAGTTTATTTGTATCAGATTCATTCGATATACATGAATTGAAGCCAAATAAGATCGATTGTCACTTTGTGTTAATTGTAT
The DNA here is from genome assembly GCF_026250575.1 of Diorhabda carinulata. Taxonomy (NCBI): domain Eukaryota; kingdom Metazoa; phylum Arthropoda; class Insecta; order Coleoptera; family Chrysomelidae; genus Diorhabda; species Diorhabda carinulata. The sequence continues at coordinate 3,817,384 of NC_079473.1, read as the reverse complement.
ATTCTCGAAATCTATTGACGTCTATTGATGTCAAATCACAACCTTCCTCATAATTTGGAATTATTAGAGTTTATTCGTATCAGATACATTCGATATACATGAATTGAAGCCAATTGTGATCGATTGTCACTTTGTGTTAATTGTATATTCTCGAAATCTATTGACGTCTATTGATGTCAAATCACATCCTTCCTCATATATTTGGAATTATTAGAGTTTATTTGTATCAGATTCATTTGATATACATGAATTGGGGCCAATTGTGATCGATTGTCACTTTGTGTTGATTGCATATTCTCGAAATCTATCGACATCAATTGGAGTCGAATCACATCATTCCTCATATATTCGGAATTATTAGAGTTTATTCGTATCAGATACATTCGATATAAATGAATTGAAGCCAATTGTGATCGATTGTCACTTTGTGTTAATTGTATATTCTCGAAATCTGGAGTCGAATCACATCATTCCTCATATATTCGGAATTATTCGAGTTTATTTGTATCAGATTCATTCGATATACATGAATTGGGGCCAAATAAGATCGATTGTCTTTTTGTGTTAATTGTATATTCTCGAAATCTATTGACGTCTATTGATGTCAAATCACATCCTTCCTCATATATTTGGGAGTATCAGAGTTTATTCGCATCAGATACATTCGGTATATATGAATTGAAGCCAATTGTGATCGATTGTCACTTTGTGTTGATTGCATATTGTCGAAATCTATCGACATCAATTGGAATCGAATCACATCATTTCTCATATATTTGGAAATATTAGAGTTTATTTGTGTCAGATACATTCGATATACATGAATTGAAGCCAATTGTGATCGATTGTCACTATGTGTTGATTGCATATTCTCGAAATCTATTGACATTGATTGGAGTCGAATCACATCATTCCTCATATATTTGGAATTATTAGAGTTTATTTGTATCAGATTCATTCGATATACATCAATTGGAGCCAAATGAGATCGATTGTCACTTTGTGTTAATTGCATATTCTCGAAATCTATTGACATCAATTGAAGTCGAATCACATCATTTCTCATATATCTGGAATTATTAGAGTTTACTTGTGTCAGATACATTCGATATAGATGAATTCAAGCCAATTGTGATCCGTTTTCATTTTGTGTTAATTGTATATTCTCGAAATCTATTTATGTCAATTCAAGTCGAATCACATCATTCCTCATATATTTGGAATTATTAGAGTTTATTTGTATCAGATTCATTCGATATACATGAATTGGGGCCAAATGAGATCGATTGTCACTTTGTATTAATTGTATATTCTCGAAATCTATTGACGTCTATTGATGTCAAATCACATCCTTCCTCATATATTTGGAATTATTAGAGTTTATTCGTATCAGATACATTCGATATACATGAATTGAAGCTAATTGTTATCGATTGTCACTTTGTGTTAATTGTATATTCTCGAAATCCATTGACATCGATTGAAGTCGAATCACATCATATCTCATATATTTGGAAATATCAGAGTTTATTTGTATCAGATACATTCGATATATATGAATTGAAGCCCATTGTGATCGATTGTCACTTTGTGTTGATTGCATAAGCTCGATATCTTTTCACATCGATTGAAGTCGAATCACATCATATCTCATATATTTGGAAGTATCAGAGTATATTTGTATCAGATACATCCGATATACATGAATTGAAGCTAATTGTGATCGATTGTCACTTCGTGTTGATTGCATATTCTCGAAATCTATCGACATCAATTGAAGTCGAATCACATCATATCTCATATATTTGGAAGTATCAGAGTTTATTTGTATCAGATACATCCGATATACATGAATTGAAGCCAATTGTGATCGATTGTCACTCTGTGTTGATTGCATATTCTCGAAATCTATCGACATCAATTGGAGTCGAATCACATCATTGCTCATATATTTGGAAATATTAGAGTTTATTTGTGTCAGATTCATTCGATATACATGAATTGAAGCCAATTGTGATCGATTGTCACTATGTGTTGATTGCATATTCTCGAAATCTATTGACATTGATTGGAGTCGAATCACATCATTCCTCATATATTTGGAATTATTAGAGTTTATTTGTATCAGATTCATTCGATATACATGAATTGGGGCCAAATGAGATCGATTGTCACTTCGTGTTAATTGCATATTCTCGAAATCTATTGACATCAATTGAAGTCGAATCACATCATTTCTCATATATCTAAAATTATTGGAGTTTATTTGTGTCAGATACATTCGATATAGATGAATTCATGCCAATTGTGATCGATTGTCATTTTGTGTTAATTGTATATTCTCGAAATCTATTGATGTCAATTCAAGTCGAATCACATCATTCCTCATATATTTGGAATTATTAGAGTGTATTGATATCAGATACATCCGATATACATGAATTCAAGCCAATTGTGATCGATTGTCACTTTGTGTTAATTGTATATTTTCGAAATCTATTGGCGTCTATTGATGTCAAATCACATCCTTCCTCATATATTTCTAATAATCTATTGATATCCATTGGAGTCGAATCACATCATATCTCATATATTTGGAAGTATCAGAGTTTATTTGTATCAGATACATTTGATATACATGAATTGAAGCCAATTATGATCGATTGTCACTTTGTGTTGATTGCATATTTCCAAAATCTATTGACATTGATTGGAGTCGAACCACATCATTCCTCATATATTTGGAATTATTAGAGTTTATTTGTATCAGATTCATTCGATATACATGAATTGGGTCCAAATGAGATCGATTGTCACTTTGTGTTAATTGTATATTCACGAAATCTATTGACGTCTATTGATGTCAAATCACATCATATCTCATATATTTGGAAGTATCAGAGTTTATTTGTATCATATACATTCGATATACATGAATTGAAGCCAATTGTGATCGATTGTCACTTTGTGTTGATTGCATATTCTCGAAATCTATTCACATCGATTGAAGTCGAATCACATCATATCTCATATATTTGGAAGTATCAGAGTATATTTGTATCAGATACATCCGATATACATGAATTGAAGCCAATTGTGATCGATTGTCACTATGTGTTGATTGCATATTCTCGAAATCTATTGACATCAATTGAAGTCGAATCACATCATATCTCATATATTTGGAAGTATCAGAGTTTATTTGTATCAGATACATTCGATATACATGAATTGAAGCCAATTGTGATCGATTGTCACTTTGTGTTGATTGCATATTCTCGAAATCTATTCACATCGATTGAAGTCGAATCACATCATATCTCATATATTTGGAAGTATCAGAGTTTATTTGTATCAGAAACATCCGATATACATGAATTGAAGCCAATTGTGATCGATTGTCACTTTGTGTTGATTGCATATTCTCGAAATCTATCGACATCAATTGGAGTCGAATCACATCATTTCTCATATATTTGGAAATATTAGAGTTTATTTGTATCAGATTCATTCGATATACATGGATTGGGGCCAAATGACATCGATTGTCACTTTGTGTTAATTGTATATTCTCGAAATCTATTGACGTCTATTGATGTCAAATCACATCCTTCCTCATATAATTGGAATTATTAGAGTTTATTTGTATCAGATTCATTCGATATACATCAATTGGAGCCAAATGAGATCGATTGTCACTTTGTGTTAATTGCATATTTCCAAAATCTATTGACATTGATTGGAGTCGAATCACATCATTCCTCATATATTTGGAATTATTATAGTTCATTTGTATCAGATTCATTCGATATACATGAATTGGGGCCAAATGAGATCGATTGTCACTTTGTGTTAATTGTAGATTCACGAAATCTATTGACGTCTATTGATGTCAAATCACATCATATCTCATATATTTGGAAGTATCAGAGTTTATTTGTATCAGATACATTCGATATACATGAATTGAAGCCAATTGTGATCGATTGTCACTTTGTGTTAATTGCATATTCTCGAAATCTATTGTCATCAATTGAAGTCGAATCACATCATTTCTCATATATCTGGAATTATTAGAGTTTACTTGTGTCAGATACATTCGATATAGTTGAATTCAAGCCAATTGTGATCGGTTGTTATTTTGTGTTAATTGTATATTCTCGAAATCTATTGATGTCAATTCAAGTCGAATCACATCATTCCTCATATAGTTGGAATTATTAGAGTTTATTTGTATCAGATTCATTCGATATACATGAATTGGGGCCAAATGAGATCGATTGTCACTTGGGTTAATTGTATATTCTCGAAATCTATTGACGTCTATTGATGTCAAATCACATCCTTCCTCATATAATTGGAATTATTAGAGTTTATTCGTATCAGATACATTCGATATACATGAATTGAAGCCAATTGTGATCGATTGTCACTTCATGTTGATTGCATATTCTCGAAATCTATTGGAATCGATTGAAGTTCATTCACATAATTGCGCATATATTAGGATGTATTAAAGTATATTTGGGTCGATTATCACTTTGTGTTGATTGCATATTTTCCAAATCTATTGATATCAATTGAAGTCGAATCACATCATATCTCATATATAAGGAATTATTAGTTTATTTGTGTCAGATACATTCAATATACATGAATTGGGGCCAAATGGAATCGATTGTCACTTTGTGTTAATTGTATATTCTCGAAATCTATTGACGTCTATTGATGTCAAATCACAACCTTCCTCATAATTTGGAATAATTAGAGTTTATTCGTATCAGATACATTCGATATACATGAATAGAAGCCAATTGTGATCGATTGTCACTTTGTGTTGATTGCATATTTCCGAAATCTATTGACATTGATTGAAGTCGAATCACATCATTCCTCATATATTTGGAATTATTAGAGTTTATTTGTATCAGATTCATTCGATATACATGAATTGAGGCCAAATAAGATCGATTGTCTTTTTGTGTTAATTGTATATTCTCGAAACCCGAAGTCGAATCACATCATTCCTCATATATTTGGAATTATTCGAATTTATTTGTATCAGATTCATTCGATATACATGAATTGGGGCCAAATAAGATCGATTGTCTTTTTGTGTTAATTGTATATTCTCGAAATCTATTGACGTCTATTGATGTCAAATCACATCCTTCCTCATATATTTGGAATTATTAGAGTTTATTTGTATCAGATTCATTCGATATACATCAATTGGAGCCAAATGAGATCGATTGTCACTTTGTGTTAATTGCATATTCTCGAAATCTATTGACATCAATTGAAGTCGAATCACATCATTTCTCATATATCTGGAATTATTAGAGTTTACTTGTGTCAGATACATTCGATATAGATGAATTCAAGCCAATTGTGATCGGTTGTCATTTTGTGTTAATTGTATATTCTCGAAATCTATTGATGTCAATTCAAGTCGAATCACATCATTCCTCATATATTTGGAATTATTAGAGTTTATTTGTATCAGATTCATTCGATATACATGAATTGGGGCCAAATGAGATCGATAGTCACTTTGTGTTAATTGTATATTCTCGAAATCTATTGACGTCTATTGATGTCAAATCACATCCTTCCTCATATAATTGGAATTATTAGAGTTTATTTGTATCAGATTCATTCGATATACATCAATTGGAGCCAAATGAGATCGATTGTCACTTTGTGTTAATTGCATATTTCCAAAATCTATTGACATTGATTGGAGTCGAATCACATCATTCCTCATATATTTGGAATTATTATAGTTCATTTGTATCAGATTCATTCGATATACATGAATTGGGGCCAAATGAGATCGATTGTCACTTTGTGTTAATTGTAGATTCACGAAATCTATTGACGTCTATTGATGTCAAATCACATCATATCTCATATATTTGGAAGTATCAGAGTTTATTTGTATCAGATACATTCGATATACATGAATTGAAGCCAATTGTGATCGATTGTCACTTTGTGTTAATTGCATATTCTCGAAATCTATTGACATCAATTGAAGTCGAATCACATCATTTCTCATATATCTGGAATTATTAGAGTTTACTTGTGTCAGATACATTCGATATAGTTGAATTCAAGCCAATTGTGATCGGTTGTTATTTTGTGTTAATTGTATATTCTCGAAATCTATTGATGTCAATTCAAGTCGAATCACATCATTCCTCATATATTTGGAATTATTAGAGTTTATTTGTATCAGATTCATTCGATATACATGAATTGGGGCCAAATGAGATCGATTGTCACTTGGGTTAATTGTATATTCTCGAAATCTATTGACGTCTATTGATGTCAAATCACATCCTTCCTCATATAATTGGAATTATTAGAGTTTATTCGTATCAGATATATTCGATATACATGAATTGAAGCCAATTGTGATCGATTGTCACTTCATGTTGATTGCATATTCTCGAAATCTATTGAAATCGATTGAAGTTCATTCACATAATTGGGCATATATTAGGATGTATTAAAGAATATTTGGGTCGATTATCACTTTGTGTTGATTGCATATTTTCCAAATCTATTGATATCAATTGAAGTCGAATCACATCATATCTCATATATAAGGAATTATTAGTTTATTTGTGTCAGATACATTCAATATACATGAATTGGGGCCAAATGGAATCGATTGTCACTTTGTGTTAATTGTATATTCTCGAAATCTATTGACGTCTATTGATGTCAAATCACAACCTTCCTCATAATTTGGAATAATTAGAGTTTATTCGTATCAGATACATTCGATATACATGAATAGAAGCCAATTGTGATCGATTGTCACTTTGTGTTGATTGCATATTTCCGAAATCTATTGACATTGATTGAAGTCGAATCACATCATTCCTCATATATTTGGAATTATTAGAGTTTATTTGTATCAGATTCATTCGATATACATGAATTGAGGCCAAATAAGATCGATTGTCTTTTTGTGTTAATTGTATATTCTCGAAACCCGAAGTCGAATCACATCATTCCTCATATATTTGGAATTATTCGAGTTTATTTGTATCAGATTCATTCGATATACATGAATTGGGGCCAAATAAGATCGATTGTCTTTTTGTGTTAATTGTATATTCTCGAAATCTATTGACGTCTATTGATGTCAAATCACATCCTTCCTCATATATTTGGAATTATTAGAGTTTATTTGTATCAGATTCATTCGATCTACATCAATTGGAGCCAAATGAGATCGATTGTCACTTTGTGTTAATTGCATATTCTCGAAATCTATTGACATCAATTGAAGTCGAATCACATCATTTCTCATATATCTGGAATTATTAGAGTTTACTTGTGTCAGATACATTCGATATAGATGAATTCAAGCCAATTGTGATCGGTTGTCATTTTGTGTTAATTGTATATTCTCGAAATCTATTGATGTCAATTCAAGTCGAATCACATCATTCCTCATATATTTGGAATTATTAGAGTTTATTTGTATCAGATTCATTCGATATACATGAATTGGGGCCAAATGAGATCGATAGTCACTTTGTGTTAATTGTATATTCTCGAAATCTATTGACGTCTATTGATGTCAAATCACATCCCTCCTCATATAATTGGAATTATTAGAGTTTATTCATATCAGATACATTCGATATACATGAATTGAAGCCAATTGTGATCGATTGTCACTCCATGTTGATTGCATATTCTCGAAATCTATTGAAATCGATTGAAGTCCATTCACATAATTGCGCATATATTAGGATGTATTAAAGTATATTTGGGTCGATTATCACTTTGTGTTGATTGCATATTTTCCAAATCTATTGATATCAATTGAAGTCGAATCACATCATTTCTCATATATAAGGAATTATTAGTTTATTTGTGTCAGATTCATTCGATATACATGAATTGGGGCCAAATGAGATCGATAGTCACTTTGTGTTAATTGTATATTCTCGAAATCTATTGATGTCAATTCAAGTCGAATCACATCATTCCTCATATATTTGGAATTATCACAGTTTATTTATATCAGATACATCCGATATACATGAATTCAAGCCAATTGTGATCGATTGTCACTTTGTGTTAATTGTATATTCTCGAAATCTATTGATATCCATTGAAGTCGAATCACATCATATCTCATATATTTGGAAGTATCAGAGTTTATTTGTATCAGATACATTCGATATACATGAATTAAAGCCAATTGTGATTGATTGTCACTTTGTGTTGATTGCATATTTCCAAAATCTATTGACATTGATTGGAGTCGAATCACATCATTCCTCATATATTTGGAATTATTAGAGTTTATTTGTATCAGATTCATTCGATATACATGAATTGGGGCCAAATAAGATCGATTGTCACTTTGTGTTAATTGTATATTCTCGAAATCTATTGACGTCTATTGATGTCAATTCACATCCTTCCTCATATAATTGGAATTATTAGAGTATATTCGTATCAGATACATTCGATATACATGAATTGAAGCCAATTGTGATCGATTGTCGCTTTGTGTTATATGTATATTCTCGAAATCCGAAGTCGAATCACATCATTTCTCATATATTTGGAATTATTAGAGTTTATTTGTATCAGATTCATTCGATATACATGAATTGAGGCCAACTGTGATCGATTGTCACTTTGTGTTAATTGTATATTCTCGAAATCTGAAGTCGAATCACATCATTCCTCATATATTTGGAATTATTCGAGTTTATTTGTATCAGATTCATTCGATATACATGAATTGGGGCCAAATAAGATCGATTGTCTTTTGTGTTAATTGTATATTCTCGAAATCTATTGACGTCTATTGATGTCAAATCACATCCTTCCTCATATATTTGGGAGTATCAGAGTTTATTCGCATCAGATACATTCGGTATACATGAATTGAAGCCAATTGTGATCGATTGTCACTTTGTGTTGATTGCATATTCTCGAAATCTATCGACATCAATTGGAGTCGAATCACATCATTTCTCATATATTTGTAAATATTAGAGTTTATTTGTGTCAGATACATTCGATATACATGAATTGAAGCCAATTGTGATCGATTGTCACTATGTGTTGATTGCATATTCTCGAAATCTATTGACATTGATTGGAGTCGAATCACATCATTCCTCATATATTTGGAATTATTAGAGTTTATTTGTATCAGATTCATTCGATATACATCAATTGGAGCCAAATGAGATCGATTGTCACTTTGTGTTAATTGCATATTCTCGAAATCTATTGACATCAATTGACGTCGAATCACATCATTTCTCATACATCTGGAATTATTAGAGTTTATTTGTGTCAGATACATTCGATATAGATGAATTCAAGCCAATTGTGATCGATTGTCATTTTGTGTTAATTGTATATTCTCGAGAACTATTGATGTCAATTCAAGTCGAATCACATCATTCCTCATATATTTGGAATTATCACAGTTTATTTATATCAGATACATCCGATATACATGAATTCAAGACAATTGTGATCGATTGTCACTTTGTGTTAATTGTATATTCTCGGAATCTGAAGTCGAATCACATCATTCCTCATATATTTGGAATTATTCGAGTTTATTTGTATCAGATTCATTCGATATACATGAATTGGGGCCAAATAAGATCGATTGTCTTTTTGTGTTAATTGTATATTCTCGAAATCTATTGACGTCTATTGATGTCAAATCACATCCTTCCTCATATATTTGGGAGTATCAGAGTTTATTCGCATCAGATACATTCGGTATACATGAATTGAAGCCAATTGTGATCGATTGTCACTTTGTGTTGATTGCATATTCTCGAAATCTATCGACATCAATTGGAGTCGAATCACATCATTTCTAATATATTTGGAAATATTAGAGTTTATTTATATCAGATACATCCGATATACATGAATTCAAGCCAATTGTGATCGATTGTCACTTTGTGTTAATTGTATATTCTCGAAATCTATTGATATCCATTGAAGTCGAATCACATCATATCTCATATATTTGGAAGTATCAGAGTTTATTTGTATCAGATACATTCGATATACATGAATTAAAGCCAATTGTGATTGATTGTCACTTTGTGTTGATTGCATATTTCCAAAATCTATTGACATTGATTGGAGTCGAATCACATCATTCCTCATATATTTGGAATTATTAGAGTTCATTTGTATCAGATTCATTCGATATACATGAATTGGGGCCAAATGAGATCGATTGTCACTTTGTGTTAATTGTATATTCTCGAAATCTATTGACGTCTATTGATGTCAATTCACATCCTTCCTCATATAATTGGAATTATTAGAGTATATTCGTATCAGATACATTCGATATACATGAATTGAAGCCAATTGTGATCGATTGTCGCTTTGTGTTATATGTATATTCTCGAAATCCGAAGTCGAATCACATCATTTCTCATATATTTGGAATTATTAGAGTTTATTTGTATCAGATTCATTCGATATACATGAATTGAGGCCAATTGTGATCGATTGTCACTTTGTGTTGATTGCATATTCTCGAAATCTATCTACATCAATTGGAGTCGAATCACATCATTCCTCATATATTTGGAATTATTAGAGTTTATTCGTATCAGATACATTCGATATACATGAATTGAGGCCAATTGTGATCGATTGTCACTTTGTGTTAATTGTATATTCTCGAAATCTGAAGTCGAATCACATCATTCCTCATATATTTGGAATTATTCGAGTTTATTTGTATCAGATTCATTCGATATACATGAATTGGGGCCAAATAAGATCGATTGTCTTTTTGTGTTAATTGTATATTCTCGAAATCTATTGACGTCTATTGATGTCAAATCACATCCTTCCTCATATATTTGGGAGTATCAGAGTTTATTCGCATCAGATACATTCGGTATACATGGATTGAAGCCAATTGTGATCGATTGTCACTTTGTGTTGATTGCATATTCTCGAAATCTATCGACATCAATTGGAGTCGAATCACATCATTTCTCATATATTTGGAAATATTAGAGTTTATTTGTGTCAGATACATTCGATATACATGAATTGAAGCCAATTGTGATCGATTGTCACTTTGTGTTGATTGCATATTCTCGAAATCTATTGACGCCTATTGATGTCAAATCACATCCTTCCTCATATATTTGGAATTATTAGAGTTAATCGTATCAGATACATTCGATATAGATGAATTCAAGCCAATTGTGATCGATTGTCATTTTGTGTTAATTGTATATTCTCGAAATCTATTGATGTCAATTCAAGTCGAATCACATCATTCCTCATATATTTGGAATTATCACAGTTTATTTATATCAGATACATCCGATATACATGAATTCAAGCCAATTGTGATCGATTGTCACATTGTGTTAATTGTATATTCTCGAAATCTATTGATATCCATTGAAGTCGAATCACATCATATCTCATATATTTGGAAGTATAAGAGTTTATTTGTATCAGATACATTCGATATACATGAATTGAAGCCAATTGTGATCGATTGTCACTTTGTGTTGATTGCATATTTCCAAAATCTATTGACATTGATTGGAGTCGAATCACATCATTCCTCATATATTTGGAATTATTAGAGTTTATTTGTATCAGATTCATTCGATATACATGAATTGAAGCCAATTGTGATCGATTGTCGCTTTGTGTTATATGTATATTCTCGAAATCCGAAGTCGAATCACATCATTCCTCATATATTTGGAATTATTAGAGTTTATTTGTATCAGATTCATTCGATATACATGAATTGGGGCCAATTGTGATCGATTGTCACTTTGTGTTGATTGCATATTCTCGAAATCTATCGACATCAATTGGAGTCGAATCACATCATTCTTCATATATTTGGAATTATTAGAGTTTATTCGTATCAGATACATTCGATATACATGAATTGAAGCCAATTGTGATCGATTGTCACTTTGTGTTAATTGTATATTCTCGAAATCTATTGACATCGATTGAAGTCGAATCACATCATATCTCATATATTTGGAATTATTAGAGTTTATTTGTATCAGATTCATTCGATATATATGAATTGGGGCCAAATAAGATCGATTGTCTTTTTGTGTTAATTGTATATTCTCGAAATCTATTGACGCCTATTGATGTCAAATCACATCCTTCCTCATATATTTGGAATTATTAGAGTTAATCGTATCAGATACATTCGATATAGATGAATTGAAGCCAATTGTGATCGATTGTCACTTTGTGTTGATTGCATATTTCCAAAATCTATTGACATTGATTGGAGTCGAATCACATCATTCCTCATATATTTGGAATTATTAGAGTTTATTCGTATCAGATACATTCGATATACATGAATTGAAGTCAATTGTGATCGATTGTCACTTTGTGTTGATTGCATATTTCCAAAATCTATTGACATTGATTGGAGTCGAATCACATCATTCCTCATATATTTGGAATTATTATAGTTTATTTGTATCAGATTCATTCGATATATATGAATTGGGGCCAAATAAGATCGATTGTCTTTTTGTGTTAATTGTAAATTCTCGAAATCTATTGACGCCTATTGATGTCAAATCACATCCTTCCTCATATATTTGGAATTATTAGAGTTAATCGTATCAGATACATTCGATATAGATGAATTCAAGCCAATTGTGATCGATTGTCATTTTGTGTTAATTGTATATTCTCGAAATCTATTGATGTCAATTCAAGTCGAATCACATCATTCCTCATATATTTGGAATTATCACAGTTTATTTATATCAGATACATCCGATATACATGAATTCAAGCCAATTGTGATCGATTGTCACATTGTGTTAATTGTATATTCTAGAAATCTATTGATATCCATTGAAGTCGAATCACATCATATCTCATATATTTGGAAGTATCAGAGTTTATTTGTATCAGATACATTCGATATACATGAATTAAAGCCAATTGTGATCGATTGTCACTTTGTGTTGATTGCATATTTCCAAAATCTATTGACATTGATTGGAGTCGAATCACATCATTCCTCATATATTTGGAATTATTAGAGTTTATTTGTATCAGATTCATTCGATATACATGAATTGGGGCCAAATGAGATCGATTGTCACTTTGTGTTAATTGTATATTCTCGAAATCTATTGACGTCTATTGATGTCAAATCACATCCTTCCTCATATAATTGGAATTATTAGAGTTGATTCGTATCAGATACATTCGACATACATGAATTGAAGCCAATTGTGATCGATTGTCGCTTTGTGTTAATTGTATATTCTCGAAATCTGAAGTCGAATCACATCATTCCTCATATATTTGGAATTATTCGAGTTTATTTGTATCAGATTCATTCGATATACATGAATTGGGGCCAAATAAGATCGATTGTCTTTTTGTGTTAATTGTATATTCTCGAAATCCGAAGTCGAATCACATCATTCCTCATATATTTGTAATTATTAGAGTTCATTTATATCAGATTCATTCGATATACATGAAATGGGGCCAATTGTGATCGATTGTCTCTTTGTGTTGATTGCATATTCTCGAAATCTATCCACATCAATTGGAGTCGAATCACATCATTCTCCATATATTTGGAATTATCACAGTTTATTTATATCAGATACATCCGATATACATGAATTCAAGCCAATTGTGATCGATTGTCACATTGTGTTAATTGTATATTCTCGAAATCTATTGATATCCATTGAAGTCGAATCACATCATATCTCATATATTTGGAAGTATCAGAGTTTATTTGTATCAGATACATTCGATATACATGAATTAAAGCCAATTGTGATCGATTGTCACTTTGTGTTGATTGCATATTTCCAAAATCTATTGACATTGATTGGAGCCGAATCACATCATTCCTCATATATTTGGAATTATTAGGGTTTATTTGTATCAGATACATTCGGTATACATGAATTGAAGCCAATTGTGATCGATTGTCACTTTGTGTTGATTGCATATTCTCGAAATCTATCGACACCAATTGGAGTCGAATCACATCATTTCTCATATATTTGGAAATATTAGAGTTTATTTGTGTCAGATACATTCGATATACATGAATTGAAGCCAATTGTGATCGATTGTCACTTTGTGTTGATTGCATATTCTCGAAATCTATTGACGCCTATTGATGTCAAATCACATCCTTCCTCATATATTTAGAATTATTAGAGTTTATTCGTATCAGATACATTCGATATACATGAATTGAAGCCAATTGTGATTGATTGTCACTTTGTGTTGATTGCATATTTCCAAAATCTATTGACATTGATTGGAGTCGAATCACATCATTCCTCATATATTTGGAATTATTAGAGTTTATTTTTATCAGATTCATTCGATATACATGAATTGGGGCCAAATAAGATCGATTGTCTTTTTGTGTTAATTGTATATTCTCGAAATCTATTGACGTCTATTGATGTCAAATCACATCCTTCCTCATATATTTGGGAGTATCAGAGTTTATTCGTATCAGATACATTCGGTATACATGAATTGAAGCCAATTGTGATCGATTGTCACTTTGTGTTGATTGCATATTCTCGAAATCTATCGACACCAATTGGAGTCGAATCACATCATTTCTCATATATTTGGAAATATTAGAGTTTATTTGTGTCAGATACATTCGATATACATGAATTGAAGCCAATTGTGATCGATTGTCACTTTGTGTTGATTGCATATTCTCGAAATCTATCGACACCAATTGGAGTCGAATCACATCATTTCTCATATATTTGGAAATATTAGAGTTTATTTGTGTCAGATACATTCGATATACATGAATTGAAGCCAATTGTGATCGATTGTCACTTTGTGTTGATTGCATATTCTCGAAATCTATCGACACCAATTGGAGTCAAATCACATCCTTCCTCATATATTTAGAATTATTAGAGTTTATTCGTATCAGATACATTCGATATACATGAATTGAAGCCAATTGTGATTGATTGTCACTTTGTGTTGATTGCATATTTCCAAAATCTATTGACATTGATTGGAGTCGAATCACATCATTCCTCATATATTTGGAATTATTAGAGTTTATTTTTATCAGATTCATTCGATATACATGAATTGGGGCCAAATGAGATCGATTGTCACTTTGTGTTAATTGTATATTCTCGAAATCTATTGACGTCTATCGATGTCAAATCACATCCTTCCTCATATATTTGGAATTATTAGAGTTTATTCGTATCAGATACATTCGATATACATGAATTGAAGCCAATTGTGATCGATTGTCGCTTTGTGTTATATGTATATTCTCGAAATCCGAAGTCGAATCACATCATTCCTCATATATTTGGAATTATTAGAGTTTATTTGTATCAGATTCATTCGATAAACATGAATTGGGGCCAAATAAGATCGATTGTCTTTTTGTGTTAATTGTATATTCTCGAAATCTATTGACGTCTATTGACGTCAAATCGCATCCTTCCTCATATATTTGGGAGTATCAGAGTTTATTCGCATCAGATACATTCGGTATACATGAATTGAAGCCAATTGTGATCGATTGTCACTTTGTGTTGATTGCATATTCTCGAAATCTATCGACATCAATTGGAGTCGAACCACATCATTCCTCATATATTTGGAATTATTAGAGTTTATTCGTATCAGATACATTCGATATACATGGATTGAAGCCAATTGTGATCGATTGTCACTTTGTGTTAATTGTATATTCTCGAAATCTGAAGTCGAATCACATCATTTCTCATATATTTGGAATTATTCGAGTTTATTTGTATCAGATTCATTCGATATACATGAATTGGGGCCAAATGAGATCGATTGTCTTTTTGTGTTAATTGTATATTCTCGAAATCTATTGACGTCTATTGACGTCAAATCGCATCCTTCCTCATATATTTGGGAGTATCAGAGTTAATCGTATCAGATACATTCGATATAGATGAATTCAAGCCAATTGTGATCGATTGTCATTTTGTGTTAATTGTATATTCTCGAAATCTATTGATGTCAATTCAAGTCGAATCACATCATTCCTCATATATTTGGAATTATCACAGTTTATTTATATCAGATACATCCGATATACATGAATTCAAGCCAATTGTGATCGATTGTCACATTGTGTTGATTGTATATTCTCGAAATCTATTGATATCCATTGAAGTCGAATCACATCATATCTCATATAATTGGAAGTATCAGAGTTTATTTGTATCAGATACATTCGATATACATGAATTAAAGCCAATTGTGATCGATTGTCACTTTGTGTTGATTGCATATTTCCAAAATCTATTGACATTGATTGGAGTCGAATCACATCATTCCTCATATATTTGAAATTATTAGAGTTCATTTGTATCAGATTCATTCGATATACATGAATTGGGGCCAAATGAGATCGATTGTCACTTTGTGTTAATTGTATATTCTCGAAATCTATTGACGTCTATTGATGTCAAATCACATCCTTCCTCCTATATTTGGGGTTATTAGAGTTTATTCGTATCAGATACATTCGATATTGATGAATTGAAGCCAATTGTGATCGATTGTCACTTTGTGTTGATTGCATATTCTCGAAATCTATCGACATCAATTGGAGTCGAATCACATCATTCCTCATATATTTGGAATTATTAGAGTTTATTTGTATCAGATTCATTCGATATACATGAATTGAAGCCAATTGTGATCGATTGTCACTTTGTGTTAATTATATATTCCCGAAATCCATTGACGTCTATTGATGTCAAATCACATCCTTCCTCATATATTTGGAATTATTAGAGTTTATTCGTATCAGATACATTCGATATACATGAATTGGAGCCAATTGTGATTGATTGTCACTTTGTGTTGATTGCATATTTCCAAAATCTATTGACATTGATTGGAGTCGAATCACATCATTCCTCATATATTTGGAATTATTAGAGTTTATTTTTATCAGATTCATTCGATATACATGAATTGGGGCCAAATAAGATCGATTGTCTTTTTGTGTTAATTGTATATTCTCGAAATCTATTGACGTCTATTGATGTCAAATCACATCCTTCCTCATATATTTGGGAGTATCAGAGTTTATTCGTATCAGATACATTCGGTATACATGAATTCAAGCCAATTGTGATCGATTGTCACTTTGTGTTGATTGCATATTTCCAAAATCTATTGACATTGATTGGAGTAGAATCACATCATTCCTCATATATTTGGAATTATTAGAGTTTATTCGTATCAGATACATTCGATATACATGAATTGGAGCCAATTGTGATCGATTGTCACTTTGTGTTAATTGTATATTCTCGAAATCCATTGATATCCATTGAAGTCGAATCACATCATATCTCATATATTTGGAATTATTAGAGTTTATTTGTATCAGATTCATTCGATATACATGAATTGGGGCCAAATGAGATCGATTGTCACTTTGTGTTAATTGTATATTCTCGAAATCTATTGACGTACTATTGATGTCAAATCACATCCTTCCTCATATATTTGGGGTTATTAGAGTTTATTCGTATCAGATACATTCGATATACATGAATTGAAGCCAATTGTGATCGATTGTCACTTTGTGTTGATTGCATATTCTCGAAATCTATCGACATCAATTGGAGTCGAATCACATCATTCCTCATATATTTGGAATTATTAGAGTTTATTTGTATCAGATTCATTCGATATACATGAATTGAAGCCAATTGTGATCGATTGTCCTATGTGTTATTATATATTCTCGAAATCCATTGACGTCTATTGATGTCAAATCACATCCTTCCTCATATATTTGGAATTATTAGAGTGTAATCGTATCAGATACATTCGACATACATGAATTGAAGCCAATTGTGATCGATTGTCACTTTGTGTTAATTGTATATTCTCGAAATCTGAAGTCGAATCACATCATTCCTCATATATTTGAAATTATTAGAGTTTATTTGTATCAGATTCATTCGATATACATGAATTGGGGCCAAATGAGATCGATTGTCACTTTGTGTTAATTGTATATTGTGATCGATTGTCACTTTGTGTTGATTGCATATTCTCGAAATCTATCGACACCAATTGGAGTCGAATCACATCATTTCTCATATATTTGGAAATATTAGAGTTTATTTGTGTCAGATACATTCGATATACATGAATTGAAGCCAATTGTGATCGATTGTCACTTTGTGTTGATTGCATATTTTCGAAATCTATTGACGCCTATTGATGTCAAATCACATCCTTCCTCATATATTTAGAATTATTAGATTTTATTCGTATCAGATACATTCGATATACATGAATTGAAGCCAATTGTGATTGATTGTCACTTTGTGTTGATTGCATATTTCCAAAATCTATTGACATTGATTGGAGTCAAATCACATCATTCCTCATATATTTGGAATTATTAGAGTTTATTTTTATCAGATTCATTCGATATACATGAATTGGGGTCAAATGAGATCGATTGTCACTTTGTGTTAATTGTATATTCTCGAAATCTATTGACGTCTATCGATGTCAAATCACATCCTTCCTCATATATTTGGAATTATTAGAGTTTATTCGTATCAGATACTTTCGATATACATGAATTGAAGCCAATTGTGATAGATTGTCTCTTTGTGTTATATGTATATTCTCGAAATCCGAAGTCGAATCACATCATTCCTCATATATTTGGAATTATTAGAGTTTATTTGTATCAGATTCATTCGATATACATGAATTGGGGCCAAATAAGATCGATGGTCTTTTTGTGTTAATTGTATATTCTCGAAATCTATTGACGTCTATTGACGTCAAATCGCATCCTTCCTCATATATTTGGGAGTATCAGAGTTTATTCGCATCAGATACATACGGTATACATGAATTGAAGCCAATTGTGATCGATTGTCACTTTGTGTTGATTGCATATTCTCGAAATCTATCGACATCAATTGGAGTCGAATCACATCATTCCTCATATATTTGGAATTATTAGAGTTTATTTGTATCAGATTCATTCGATATACATGAATTGAAGCCAATTGTGATCGATTGTCCTATGTGTTATTATATATTCTCGAAATCCATTGACGTCTATTGATGTCAAATCACATCCTTCCTCATATATTTGGAATTATTAGAGTGTAATCGTATCAGATACATTCGACATACATGAATTGAAGCCAATTGTGATCGATTGTCACTTTGTGTTAATTGTATATTCTCGAAATCTGAAGTCGAATCACATCATTCCTCATATATTTGAAATTATTAGAGTTTATTTGTATCAGATTCATTCGATATACATGAATTGGGGCCAAATGAGATCGATTGTCACTTTGTGTTAATTGTATATTGTGATCGATTGTCACTTTGTGTTGATTGCATATTCTCGAAATCTATCGACACCAATTGGAGTCGAATCACATCATTTCTCATATATTTGGAAATATTAGAGTTTATTTGTGTCAGATACATTCGATATACATGAATTGAAGCCAATTGTGATCGATTGTCACTTTGTGTTGATTGCAAATTTTCGAAATCTATTGACGCCTATTGATGTCAAATCACATCCTTCCTCATATATTTAGAATTATTAGATTTTATTCGTATCAGATACATTCGATATACATGAATTGAAGCCAATTGTGATTGATTGTCACTTTGTGTTGATTGCATATTTCCAAAATCTATTGACATTGATTGGAGTCAAATCACATCATTCCTCATATATTTGGAATTATTAGAGTTTATTTTTATCAGATTCATTCGATATACATGAATTGGGGTCAAATGAGATCGATTGTCACTTTGTGTTAATTGTATATTCTCGAAATCTATTGACGTCTATCGATGTCAAATCACATCCTTCCTCATATATTTGGAATTATTAGAGTTTATTCGTATCAGATACTTTCGATATACATGAATTGAAGCCAATTGTGATAGATTGTCTCTTTGTGTTATATGTATATTCTCGAAATCCGAAGTCGAATCACATCATTCCTCATATATTTGGAATTATTAGAGTTTATTTGTATCAGATTCATTCGATATACATGAATTGGGGCCAAATAAGATCGATGGTCTTTTTGTGTTAATTGTATATTCTCGAAATCTATTGACGTCTATTGACGTCAAATCGCATCCTTCCTCATATATTTGGGAGTATCAGAGTTTATTCGCATCAGATACATACGGTATACATGAATTGAAGCCAATTGTGATCGATTGTCACTTTGTGTTGATTGCATATTCTCGAAATCTATCGACATCAATTGGAGTCGAATCACATCATTTCTCATATATTTGGAAATATTAGAGTTTATTTGTGTCAGATACATTCGATATACATAAATTGAAGCCAATTGTGATCGATTGTCACTTTGTGTTGATTGCATATTCTCGAAATCTATCGACATCAATTGGAGTCGAACCACATCATTCCTCATATATTTGGAATTATTAGAGTTTATTCGTATCAGATACATTCGATATACATGGATTGAAGCCAATTGTGATCGATTGTCACTTTGTGTTAATTGTATATTCTCGAAATCTGAAGTCGAATCACATCATTCCTCATATATTTGGAATTATTCGAGTTTATTTGTATCAGATTCATTCGATATACATGAATTGGGGCCAAATAAGATCGATTGTCTTTTTGTGTTAATTGTATATTCTCGAAATCTATTGACGTCTATTGACGTCAAATCGCATCCTTCCTCATATATTTGGGAGTATCAGAGTTAATCGTATCAGATACATTCGATATAGATGAATTCAAGCCAATTGTGATCGATTGTCATTTTGTGTTAATTGTATATTCTCGAAATCTATTGATGTCAATTCAAGTCGAATCACATAATTCCTCATATATTTGGAATTATCACAGTTTATTTATATCAGATACATCCGATATACATGAATTCAAGCCAATTGTGATCGATTGTCACATTGT
Organism: Diorhabda carinulata; assembly: GCF_026250575.1. Classification (NCBI taxonomy): domain Eukaryota; kingdom Metazoa; phylum Arthropoda; class Insecta; order Coleoptera; family Chrysomelidae; genus Diorhabda; species Diorhabda carinulata. Next base: position 3,796,332 of record NC_079473.1, on the reverse strand, counting down.
GTTAATTGTATATTCTCGAAATCTATTGATATCCATTGAAGTCGAATCACATCATATCTCATATATTTGGAAGTATCAGAGTTTATTTGTATCAGATACATTCGATATACATGAATTAAAGCCAATTGTGATCGATTGTCACTTTGTGTTGATTGCATATTTCCAAAATCTATTGACATTGATTGGAGTCGAATCACATCATTCCTCATATATTTGGAATTATTAGAGTTTATTTGTATCAGATTCATTCGATTTACATGAATTGGGGCCAAATGAGATCGAATGTCACTTTGTGTTAATTGTATATTCTCGAAATCTATTGACGTCTATTGATGTCAAATCACATCCTTCCTCATATAATTGGAATTATTAGAGTTTATTCGTATCAGATACATCCGATATACATGAATTGAAGCCAATTGTGATCGATTGTCACTTTGTGTTGATTGCATATTCTCGAAATCTATCGACATCAATTGGAGTCGAATCACATCATTCCTCATATATTTGGAATTATTAGAGTTTATTTGTATCAGATTAATTCGATATACATGAATTGAAGCCAATTGTGATCGATTGTCACTTTGTGTTAATTATATATTCTCGAAATCCATTGACGTCTATTGATGTCAAATCACATCCTTCCTCATATATTTGGAATTATTAGAGTTTATTCGTATCAGATACATTCGATATACATGGATTGGAGCCAATTGTGATCGATTGTCACTTTGTGTTAATTGTATATTCTCGAAATCTATTGATGTCAATTCAAGTCGAATCACATCATTCCTCATATAATTGGAATTATTAGAGTTTATTCGTATCAGATACATTCGATATACATGAATTGAAGCCAATTGTGATCGATTGTAGCTTTGTGTTATATGTATATTCTTGAAATCCGAAGTCGAATCACATCATTCCTCATATATTTGGAATTATTAGAGTTTATTTGTATCAGATTCATTCGATATACATGAATTGGGGCCAAATGAGATCGATTGTCACTTTGTGTTAATTGTATATTCTCGAAATCTATTGACGTCTATTGATGTCAAATCACATCCTTCCTCATATATTTGGGGTTATTAGAGTTTATTCGTATGAGATACATTCGATATACATGAATTGCAGCCAATTGTGATCGATTGTAGCTTTGTGTTATATGTATATTCTCGAAATCCGAAGTCGAATCACATCATTCCTCATATATTTGGAATTATTAGAGTTTATTTGTATCAGATTCATTCGATATACATGAATTGGGGCCAAATGAGATCGATTGTCACTTTGTGTTAATTGTATATTCTCGAAATCTATTGACGTCTATTGATGTCAAATCACATCCTTCCTCCTATATTTGGGGTTATTAGAGATCATTCGTATCAGATACATTCGATATAGATGAATTGAAGCCAATTGTGATCGATTGTCACTTTGTGTTGATTGCATATTCTCGAAATCTATCGACATCAATTGGAGTCGAATCACATCATTCCTCATATATTTGGGATTATCACAGTTTATTTATATCAGATACATCCGATATACATGAATTCAAGCCAATTGTGATCGATTGTCACTTTGTGTTGATTGCATATTTCCAAAATCTATTGACATTGATTGGAGTAGAATCACATCATTCCTCATATATTTGGAATTATTAGAGTTTATTCGTATCAGATACATTCGATATACATGAATTGGAGCCAATTGTGATCGATTGTCACTTTGTGTTAATTGTATATTCTCGAAATCCATTGATATCCATTGAAGTCGAATCACATCATATCTCATATATTTGGAATTATTAGAGTTTATTTGTATCAGATTTATTCGATATACATGAATTGGGGCCAAATGAGATCGATTGTCACTTTGTGTTAATTGTATATTCTCGAAATCTATTGACGTACTATTGATGTCAAATCACATCCTTCCTCATATATTTGGGGTTATTAGAGTTTATCCGTATCAGATACATTCGATATACATGAATTGAAGCCAATTGTGATCGATTGTCACTTTGTGTTGATTGCATATTCTCGAAATCTATCGACATCAATTGGAGTCGAATCACATCATTCCTCATATATTTGGAATTATTAGAGTTTATTTGTATCAGATTCATTCGATATACATGAATTGAAGCCAATTGTGATCGATTGTCCTATGTGTTAATTATATATTCTCGAAATCCATTGACGTCTATTGATGTCAAATCACATCCTTCCTCATATATTTGGAATTATTAGAGTGTAATCGTATCAGATACATTCGATATACATGAATTGAAGCCAATTGTGATCGATTGTCACTTTGTGTTAATTGTATATTCTCGAAATCTGAAGTCGAATCACATCATTCCTCATATATTTGGAATTATTAGAGTTTATTTGTATCAGATTCATTCGATATACATGAATTGGGGCCAAATGAGATCGATTGTCACTTTGTGTTAATTGTATATTCTCGAAATCTATTGACGTCTATTGATGTCAAATCACATCCTTCCTCATATATTTGGAATTATTAGAGTTTATTTGTATCAAATTCATTCGATATACATGAATTGAAGCCAATTGTGATCGATTGTCCTATGTGTTAATCATATATTCTCGAAATCCATTGACGTCTATTGATGTCAAATCACATCCTTCCTCATATTTTTGGAATTATTAGAGTTTATTCGTATCAGATACATTCGATATACATGAATTGAAGCCAATTGTGATCGATTGTCACTTTGTGTTGATTGCATATTTTCGAAATCTATCGACATCAATTGGAGTCGAATCACATCATTCCTCATATATTTGGAATTATTAGAGTTTATTTGTATCAGATTCATTCGATATACATGAATTGAAGCCAATTGTGATCGATTGTCCTATGTGTTAATTATATATTCTCGAAATCCATTGACGTCTATTGATGTCAAATCACATCCTTCCTCATATATTTGGAATTATTAGAGTGTAATCGTATCAGATACATTCGATATACATGAATTGAAGCCAATTGTGATCGATTGTCACTTTGTGTTAATTGTATATTCTCGAAATCTGAAGTCGAATCACATCATTCCTCATATATTTGGAATTATTAGAGTTTATTTGTATCAGATTCATTCGATATACATGAATTGGGGCCAAATGAGATCGATTGTCACTTTGTGTTAATTGTATATTCTCGAAATCTATTGACGTCTATTGATGTCAAATCACATCCTTCCTCATATATTTGGAATTATTAGAGTTTATTTGTATCAGATACATTCGATATACATGAATTGAAGCCAATTGTGATCGATTGTCACTTTGTGTTAATTGTATATTCTCGAAATCTGAAGTCGAATCACATCATTCCTCATATATTTGGAATTATTAGAGTATATTTGTATCAGATTCATTCGATATACATGAATTGGGGCCAAATGAGATCGGTTGTCACTTTGTGTTAATTGTATATTCTCGAAATCTATTGACGTCTATTGATGTCAAATCACATCCTTCCTCATATATTTGGAATTATTAGAGTTTATTCGTATCAGATACATTCGATATACATGAATTGATGCCAATTGTGATCGATTGTCACTTTGTGTTGATTGCGTATTTTCCAGATCTATTGACATCAATTTAATTCGAATTACATCATTTCTCATATATCTGGAATTATTAGAGTTTAATTGTATCAGATACATTCTATATACATGAATTGAAGCCAATTGTGATCGATTGTCACTTTGTGTTGATTGCATATTTCCGAAATCTATTGACATTGATTGGAGTCGAATCACATCATTCCTCATATATTTGGAAATATTAGAGTTTATTTGTATCAGATTCATTCGATATACATGAATTGGAGCCAAATAAGATCGATTGTCACTTTATGTTAATTGTATATTCTCGAAATCTATTGACGTCTATTGATGTCAAATCACAACTTTCCTCATATATTTGGAATTATTAGAGTTTATTCGTATCAGATACATTCAATATACATGAATTGAAGCCAATTGTGATCGATTGTCACTTTGTGTTGATTGCATATTCTCGGAATCTATCGACATCAATTGGAGTCGAATCACATCATTTCTCATATATTTGGAAATATTAGAGTTTATTTGTGTCAAATACATTCGATATACATGAATTGAAGCCAATTGTGTTCGATTGTCACTATGTGTTGATTGCATATTCTCGAAATCTATTGACATTGATTGGTGTCGAATCACATCATTCCTCATATATTTGGAATTATAAGAGTTTATTCGTATCAGATACATTCGATATATATGAATTGAAGCCAACTGTGATCGATTGTCACTTTGTGTTGATTGCATATTCTCGAAATCTATTGAAATTGATTTGAGTCGAATCACATCATTCCTCATATAATTGGAATTATAAGAGTTTATTTGTATCAGATTCATTCGATATACATGAATTGGGGCCAAATGAGATCGATTGGAACTTTGTGTTAATTGTATATTCTCGAAATCTATTGACGTCTATTGATGTCAAATCAAATCATATCTCATATATTTGGAAGTATCAGAGTTTATTTGTACCAGATACATTCGATATACATGAATTGAAGCCAACTGTGATCGATTGTCCTTTTGTGTTGATTGCATATTCTCGAAATCTATTAACATCGATTGAAGTCGAATCACATCATATCTCATATATTTGGAAGTATCAGAGTTTATTTAAATCAGATACATCCGATATACATGAATTGAAGCCAACTGTGATCGATTGTCACTTTGTGTTGATTGCATATTCTCGAAATCTATTGACATTGATTGGAGTCGAATCACATCATTCCTCATATATTTGGAATTATTAGAGTAAATTTGTATCAGATCCATTCGATATACATGAATTGGGGCCAAATGAGATCGATTGTCACTTTGTGTTAATTGTATATTCTCGAAATCTGTTGACGTCTATTGATGTCAAATCACATCCTTCCTCATATAATTGGAATTATTAGAGTTTATTTGTATCAGATACATTCGATATACATGAATTGAAGCCAATTGTGATCGATTGTCACTTTGTGTTAATTATATATTCTCGAAATCCATTGACGTCTATTGATGTCAAATCACATCCTTCCTCATATATTTGGAATTATTAGAGTTTATTTATATCGGATACATCCGATATACATGAATTCAAGCCAATTGTTAATCGATTGTCACTTTGTGTTAATTGTATATTCTCGAAATCCATTGATATCCATTGAAGTCGAATCACATCATATCTCATATATTTGGAAGTATCAGAGTTTATTTGTATCAGATACATTCGATATATATGAATTGAAGCCAATTGTGATCGATTGTCACTTTGTGTTGATTACATATTTCTAAAATCTATTGACATTGATTGGAGTCGAATCACATCATTCCTCATATATTTGAAATTATTAGAGTTTATTTGTATCAGATTCATTCGATATACATGAATTGGGGCCAAATGAGATCGATTGTCACTTTGTGTTAATTGTATATTCTCGAAATCTATTGACGTCTATTGATGTCAAATCACATCCTTCCTCATATATTTGGGGTTATTAGAGTTTATTCGTATGAGATACATTCGATATACATGAATTGCAGCCAATTGTGATCGATTGTAGCTTTGTGTTATATGTATATTCTCGAAATCCGAAGTCGAATCACATCATTCCTCATATATTTGGAATTATTAGAGTTTATTTGTATCAGATTCATTCGATATACATGAATTGGGGCCAAATGAGATCGATTGTCACTTTGTGTTAATTGTATATTCTCGAAATCTATTGACGTCTATTGATGTCAAATCACATCCTTCCTCCTATATTTGGGGTTATTAGAGTTCATTCGTATCAGATACATTCGATATAGATGAATTGAAGCCAATTGTGATCGATTGTCACTTTGTGTTGATTGCATATTCTCGAAATCTATCGACATCAATTGGAGTCGAATCACATCATTCCTCATATATTTGGGATTATCACAGTTTATTTATATCAGATACATCCGATATACATGAATTCAAGCCAATTGTGATCGATTGTCACTTTGTGTTGATTGCATATTTCCAAAATCTATTGACATTGATTGGAGTAGAATCACATCATTCCTCATATATTTGGAATTATTAGAGTTTATTCGTATCAGATACATTCGATATACATGAATTGGAGCCAATTGTGATCGATTGTCACTTTGTGTTAATTGTATATTCTCGAAATCCATTGATATCCATTGAAGTCGAATCACATCATATCTCATATATTTGGAATTATTAGAGTTTATTTGTATCAGATTTATTCGATATACATGAATTGGGGCCAAATGAGATCGATTGTCACTTTGTGTTAATTGTATATTCTCGAAATCTATTGACGTACTATTGATGTCAAATCACATCCTTCCTCATATATTTGGGGTTATTAGAGTTTATCCGTATCAGATACATTCGATATACATGAATTGAAGCCAATTGTGATCGATTGTCACTTTGTGTTGATTGCATATTCTCGAAATCTATCGACATCAATTGGAGTCGAATCACATCATTCCTCATATATTTGGAATTATTAGAGTTTATTTGTATCAGATTCATTCGATATACATGAATTGAAGCCAATTGTGATCGATTGTCCTATGTGTTAATTATATATTCTCGAAATCCATTGACGTCTATTGATGTCAAATCACATCCTTCCTCATATATTTGGAATTATTAGAGTGTAATCGTATCAGATACATTCGATATACATGAATTGAAGCCAATTGTGATCGATTGTCACTTTGTGTTAATTGTATATTCTCGAAATCTGAAGTCGAATCACATCATTCCTCATATATTTGGAATTATTAGAGTTTATTTGTATCAGATTCATTCGATATACATGAATTGGGGCCAAATGAGATCGATTGTCACTTTGTGTTAATTGTATATTCTCGAAATCTATTGACGTCTATTGATGTCAAATCACATCCTTCCTCATATATTTGGAATTATTAGAGTTTATTTGTATCAAATTCATTCGATATACATGAATTGAAGCCAATTGTGATCGATTGTCCTATGTGTTAATCATATATTCTCGAAATCCATTGACGTCTATTGATGTCAAATCACATCCTTCCTCATATTTTTGGAATTATTAGAGTTTATTCGTATCAGATACATTCGATATACATGAATTGAAGCCAATTGTGATCGATTGTCACTTTGTGTTGATTGCATATTTTCGAAATCTATCGACATCAATTGGAGTCGAATCACATCATTCCTCATATATTTGGAATTATTAGAGTTTATTTGTATCAGATTCATTCGATATACATGAATTGAAGCCAATTGTGATCGATTGTCCTATGTGTTAATTATATATTCTCGAAATCCATTGACGTCTATTGATGTCAAATCACATCCTTCCTCATATATTTGGAATTATTAGAGTGTAATCGTATCAGATACATTCGATATACATGAATTGAAGCCAATTGTGATCGATTGTCACTTTGTGTTAATTGTATATTCTCGAAATCTATTGACGTCTATTGATGTCAAATCACATCCTTCCTCATATATTTGGAATTATTAGAGTTTATTTGTATCAGATACATTCGATATACATGAATTGAAGCCAATTGTGATCGATTGTCACTTTGTGTTAATTGTATATTCTCGAAATCTGAAGTCGAATCACATCATTCCTCATATATTTGGAATTATGAGAGTATATTTGTATCAGATTCATTCGATATACATGAATTGGGGCCAAATGAGATCGGTTGTCACTTTGTGTTAATTGTATATTCTCGAAATCTATTGACGTCTATTGATGTCAAATCACATCCTTCCTCATATATTTGGAATTATTAGAGTTTATTCGTATCAGATACATTCGATATACATGAATTGATGCCAATTGTGATCGATTGTCACTTTGTGTTGATTGCGTATTTTCCAGATCTATTGACATCAATTTAATTCGAATTACATCATTTCTCATATATCTGGAATTATTAGAGTTTAATTGTATCAGATACATTCTATATACATGAATTGAAGCCAATTGTGATCGATTGTCACTTTGTGTTGATTGCATATTTCCGAAATCTATTGACATTGATTGGAGTCGAATCACATCATTCCTCATATATTTGGAAATATTAGAGTTTATTTGTATCAGATTCATTCGATATACATGAATTGGAGCCAAATAAGATCGATTGTCACTTTATGTTAATTGTATATTCTCGAAATCTATTGACGTCTATTGATGTCAAATCACAACTTTCCTCATATATTTGGAATTATTAGAGTTTATTCGTATCAGATACATTCAATATACATGAATTGAAGCCAATTGTGATCGATTGTCACTTTGTGTTGATTGCATATTCTCGGAATCTATCGACATCAATTGGAGTCGAATCACATCATTTCTCATATATTTGGAAATATTAGAGTTTATTTGTGTCAAATACATTCGATATACATGAATTGAAGCCAATTGTGTTCGATTGTCACTATGTGTTGATTGCATATTCTCGAAATCTATTGACATTGATTGGTGTCGAATCACATCATTCCTCATATATTTGGAATTATAAGAGTTTATTCGTATCAGATACATTCGATATATATGAATTGAAGCCAACTGTGATCGATTGTCACTTTGTGTTGATTGCATATTCTCGAAATCTATTGAAATTGATTTGAGTCGAATCACATCATTCCTCATATAATTGGAATTATAAGAGTTTATTTGTATCAGATTCATTCGATATACATGAATTGGGGCCAAATGAGATCGATTGGAACTTTGTGTTAATTGTATATTCTCGAAATCTATTGACGTCTATTGATGTCAAATCAAATCATATCTCATATATTTGGAAGTATCAGAGTTTATTTGTACCAGATACATTCGATATACATGAATTGAAGCCAACTGTGATCGATTGTCCTTTTGTGTTGATTGCATATTCTCGAAATCTATTAACATCGATTGAAGTCGAATCACATCATATCTCATATATTTGGAAGTATCAGAGTTTATTTAAATCAGATACATCCGATATACATGAATTGAAGCCAACTGTGATCGAATGTCACTTTGTGTTGATTGCATATTCTCGAAATCTATTGACATTGATTGGAGTCGAATCACATCATTCCTCATATATTTGGAATTATTAGAGTAAATTTGTATCAGATCCATTCGATATACATGAATTGGGGCCAAATGAGATCGATTGTCACTTTGTGTTAATTGTATATTCTCGAAATCTGTTGACGTCTATTGATGTCAAATCACATCCTTCCTCATATAATTGGAATTATTAGAGTTTATTTGTATCAGATACATTCGATATACATGAATTGAAGCCAATTGTGATCGATTGTCACTTTGTGTTAATTATATATTCTCGAAATCCATTGACGTCTATTGATGTCAAATCACATCCTTCCTCATATATTTGGAATTATTAGAGTTTATTCGTATCAGATACATTCGATATACATGAATTGAAGCCAATTGTGATCGATTGTCACTTTGTGTTAATTGTATATTCTCGAAATCTATTGATGTCAATTCAAGTCGAATCATATCATTCCTCATATATTTGGAATTATCACAGTTTATTTATATCGGATACATCCGATATACATGAATTCAAGCCAATTGTTAATCGATTGTCACTTTGTGTTAATTGTATATTCTCGAAATCCATTGATATCCATTGAAGTCGAATCACATCATATCTCATATATTTGGAAGTATCAGAGTTTATTTGTATCAGATACATTCGATATATATGAATTGAAGCCAATTGTGATCGATTGTCACTTTGTGTTGATTACATATTTCTAAAATCTATTGACATTGATTGGAGTCGAATCACATCATTCCTCATATATTTGAAATTATTAGAGTTTATTTGTATCAGATTCATTCGATATACATGAATTGGGGCCAAATGAGATCGATTGTCACTTTGTGTTAATTGTATATTCTCGAAATCTATTGACGTCTATTGATGTCAAATCACATCCTTCCTCAGATAATTGGAATTATTAGAGTTTATTTGTATCAGATTCATCCGATATACATGAACTGAAGCCAATTGTGATCGATTGTCCTATGTGTTAATTATAAATTCTCGAAATCCATTGACGTCTATTGATGTCAAATCACATCTTTCCTCATATATTTGGAATTATTAGAGTTTATTCGTATCAGATACATTCGATATACATGAATTGATGCCAATTGTGAGCGATTGTCACTTTGTGTTGATTGCATATTCTCGAAATCTATTGACGCCTATTGATGTCAAATCACATCCTTCCTCATATATTTGGAATTATTAGAGTTTAATTGTATCTGATACATTGGATATACATGAATTGAAGCCAATTGTGATCGATTGTCACTTTGTGTTGATTGCATATGTCCGAAATCTATTGACATTGATTGGAGTCGAATCACATCATTCCTCATATATTTGGAATTATAAGAGTTTATTCGTATCAGATACATTCGATATACATGAATTGAAGCCAATTGTGATCGATTGTCACTTTGTGTTGATTGCATATTCTCGAAATCTATTGACATTGATTGGAGTCGAATCACATCCTTCCTCATATATTTGGAATTAATAGTGGTTATTCGTATCAGATACATTCGATATACATGAATTGAAGCCAATTGTGATCGATTGTCACTTTGTGTTGATTGCATATTCTCGAAATCCATTGACGTCTATTGATGTCAAATCACATCCTTCCTCATATATTTGGAATTATTAGAGTTTATTCGTATCAGATACATTCGATATACATGAATTAAAGCCAATTGTGATCGATTGTCTCTTAGTGTTAATTGTATATTCTCTAAATCTATTGACGTCTATTGATGTCAAAACACATTCTTCCTCATATATTTGGGATTATTAGAATTTATTTGTATCAGATACATTCGATATACATGAATTGAAGCCAATTGTGATCGATTGTCACTATGTGTTGATTGCATATTCTCGAAATCTATTGACATTGATTGGAGTCGTATCACATCATTCCTCATATATTTGGAATTATTAGAGTTTATTTGTATCAGATTCATTCGATATACATGAATTGGGGGCAGATAAGATCGATTGTCACTTTGTGTTAATTGTATATTCTCGAAATCTATTGACGTCTATTGATGTCAAATCACAACCTTCCTCATATATTTGGAATTATTAGAGTTTATTCGTATCAGATACATTCAATATACATGAATTGAAGCCGATTGTGATCGATTGTCACTTTGTGTTGATTGCATATTCTCGAAATCTATCGACTATCAATTGGAGGCGAATCACATCATTCCTCATATATTTGGAATTATTAGAGTTTATTTGTATCAGATTCATTCGATATACATGAAATGGAGCCAAATGAGATCGATTGTCACTTTGTATTAATTGTATATTCTCGAAATCTATCGACGTCTATTGATGTCAAATCACATCCTTCCTCATACATTTGGAATTATTAGAATTTATTCGTATCAGATACATTCGATATACATGAATTGAAGCCAATTGTGATCGATTGTCACTTTGTGTTAATTGTATATTCTCGAAATCTGAAGTCGAATCACATCATTCCTCATATATTTGGAATTATTAGAGTTTATTCGTATCAGATACATTCGATATACATGAATTGAAGCCAATTGTGATCGATTGTCACTTTGTGTTGATTGCATATTCTCGAAATCTATTGACATTGATTGGAGTCGTATCACATCATTCCTCATATATTTGGAATAATTAGAGTTTATTTGTATCAGATTCATTCGATATACATGAATTGGGGGCAGATAAGATCGATTGTCACTTTGTGTTAATTGTATATTCTCGAAATCTATTGACGTCTATTGATGTCAAATCACAACCTTCCTCATATATTTGGAATTATTAGAGTTTATTCGTATCAGATACATTCAATATACATGAATTAAAGCCGATTGTGATCGATTGTCACTTTGTGTTGATTGCATATTCTCGAAATCTATCGACTATCAATTGGAGTCGAATCACATCATTCCTCATATATTTGGAATTATTAGAGTTTATTTGTATCAGATTCATTCGATATACATGAAATGGAGCCAAATGAGATCGATTGTCACTTTGTATTAATTGTATATTCTCGAAATCTATCGACGTCTATTGATGTCAAATCACATCCTTCCTCATACATTTGGAATTATTAGAATTTATTCGTATCAGATACATTCGATATACATGAATTGAAGCCAATTGTGATCGATTGTCACTTTGTGTTAATTGTATATTCTCGAAATCTGAAGTCGAATCACATCATTCCTCATATATTTGGAATTATTAGAGTTTATTCGTATCAGATACATTCGATATACATGAATTGAAGCCAATTGTGATCGATTGTCACTTTTTGTTGATTGCATATTCTCGAAATCTATTGACGTCTATTGATGTCAAATCACATCCTTCCTCATATATTTGGAATTATTAGAGTTTATTCGTATCAGATACATTCGATATACATGAATTGAAGCCAATTGTGATCGATTGTCACTTTGTGTTGATTGCATATTCTCGAAATCTATTGACGTCTATTGATGTCAAATCACATCCTTCATCATATATTCGGAATTATTAGAGTTTATTCGTATCAGATACATTCGATATACATAAATTGAAGCCAATTGTGATCGATTGTCACTTTGTGTTGATTGCATATTTCCGAAATCTATTGACATTGATTGGAGTCGAATCACATCATTTCTCATATATTTGGAATTATTAGAGTTCATTTGTATCAGATTCATTCGATATACATGAATTGAAGCCAATTGTGATCGATTGTCACTTTGTGTTGATTATATATTCTCGAAATCTATTGAAGTCTATTGATGTCAAATCACATCCTTCCTCATATATTTGGAATTATTAGAGTTTATTCGTATCAGATACATTCGATATACATGAATTGAAGCCAATTGTGATCGATTGTCACTTTGTGTTGATTGCATATTTTCGAAATCTATTGACGTCAATTCAAGTCAAATCACATCATTCCTCATATATTCGAAATTATTAGAGTTTATTTGTATCAGATACATTCGATATACATGAATTGAACCAATTGTGATCGATTGTCATTTTGTGTTATTTGTATATTCTCGAAATCTATTGAAGTCAATTTAAGTCGAATCACATCATTCCTCATATATTTGGAATTATTAGAGTTTATTTGTATCAGATTCATTTGATATACTTGAATTGGGGCCAAATGAGATCGATTGTCAATTTTGTTAATTGTATATTCTCGAAATCTATTGAAGTCAATTTAAGTCGAATCACATCATTCCTCATATATTTGGAATTATTAGAGTTTATTTGTATCAGATTCATTTGATATACTTGAATTGGGGCCAAATGAGATCGATTGTCAATTTTGTTAATTGTATATTCTCGAAATCTATTGACATCGATTGAAATCGAATCACATCATATCTCATATATTTGGAAGTATCAGAGTTTATTTGTATCAGATACATTCGATATACATGAATTGAAGCCAATTCTGATCGATTGTCACTTTGTGTTAATTGTATATTCTCGAAATCTATTGACATCAATTGAAGTCGAATTACATCATTTCTCGTATATTTGCAATTATTGAAGTTTATTTGTGTCAGATACATTCGATATAGATGAATTCAAGCCAATTGAGATCGATTGTCACTTTGTGGTGATTGCATATTACCGAAATCTATTGACATTGATTGGAGTCGAATCACATCATTTCTCATATATTTGGATGTATTCGAGTTCATTTGTGTCAGATTCATTCGATATACATGAATTGAAGCCAATTGCGATCGATTGTCACTTTGTGTTGATTGCTTATTTCGAAATCTATTGACGTCAATTCAAGTCGAATCACAACATTCCTCATATATTTGGAATTATTAGAGTTTATTTGTGTCAGATACATTCGATATACATGAATTGAACCAATTGTGGTCGATTGTCACTTTGTGTTGATTGCATATTCTCGAAATCTATTGACATCAATTGGAGTCGAATCACATCATTTCTCATATATTTGCAATTATTAGAGTTTATTCGTATCAGATACATTCGATATACATGAATTGGAGCCAATTGTGATAGATTGTCACTTTGTGTTGATTGCATATTCTCGAAATTTATTGACATCGATTGAAATCGAATCACATCATATCTCATATATTTGGAAGTATCAGAGTTTATTTGTATCAGATACATTCGATATACATCAATTGGGGCCAAATGTGATCGATTGTCACTTTGTGTTAATTGTATATTCTCGAAATCTATTGACGTCTATTGATGTCAAATCACATCCTTCCTCATATATTTGGAATTATTAGAGTTTATTTGTATCAGATTCATTCGATATACATGAATTGGGGCCAAATGAGATCGATTGTCACTTTGTGTTGATTGTATATTCTCGAAATCTATTGACGTCTATTGATGTCAAATCACATCCTTCCTCATATATTTGGAATTATTATAGTTTATTCGTATCAGATACATTCGATATACATGAATTGAAGCCAATTGTGATCGATTGTCACTTTGTGTTGATTGCATATTCTCGAAATCTATTGACATCAATTGAAGTCGAATCACATCATTTCTCATATATCTGGAATTATTAGAGTGTATTTGTGTCAGATACATTCGATATAGATAAATTCAAGCCAATTGTGATCGATTGTCACTTTGTGGTGATTGCATATTTCCGAAATCTATTGACATCAATTGAAATCGAATCACATCATTTCTTATATATGGGGAATTATTAGAGTTTATTTGTGTCAGATACATTCGATATACATGAATTGAAGCCAATTGTGATCGATTGTCACTTTGTGTTGATTGTATATTCTCGAAATCTATTGACATCAATTGAAGTCAAATTACAACATTTCTTGTATATTTGCAATTATTGAAGTTTATTTGTGTCAGATACATTCGATATAGATGAATTCAAGCCAATTGAGATCGATTGTCACGTTGTGGTGATTGCATATTACCGAAATCTATTGACATTGATTGGAGTCGAATCACATCATTTCTCATATATTCGGATGTATTCGAGTTCATTTGTGACAGATTCATTCGATATACATGAATTGAAGCCAATTGCGATCGATTGTCACTTTGTGTTGATTGCTTATTTCGAAATCTATTGACGTCAATTCAAGTCGAATCACAACATTCCTCATATATTTGGAATTATTAGAGTTTATTTGTCTCAGATACATTCGATATACATGAATTGAAGCCAATTGTGATCGATTGTCACTTTGTGTTGATTGCATGTTCTCGAAATCTATTGACGTCTATTGATGTCAAATCACATCATTCCCCATATATTTGGAATTATTATAGTTTATTTGTGTCAGATACATTCGATATACATGAATTGAAGCCAATTGTGATCGATTGTCATTTTGTGTTAAATGTATATCCTCGAAATCTATTGATGTCAATTCAAGTCGAATCACATCATTCCTCATATATTTGGAATTATTAGAGTTCATTTATATCAAATACATTCGATATACATGAATTGAAGCCAATTGTGATCGATTGTCACTTTGTGTTAATTGTATATTCTCGAAATCTATTGACATCAATTGAAGTCAAATTACATCATTTCTTGTATATTTGCAATTATTGAAGTTTATTTGTGTCAGATACATTCGATATAGATGAATTCAAGCCAATTGAGATCGATTGTCACTTTGTGTTGATTGCATATTCTCGAAATCTATTGACATCAATTGAAGTCGAATCACATCATTTCTCATATATCTGGAATTATTAGAGTTTATTTGTGTCAGATACATTCGATATAGATGAATTCAAGCCAATTATGATCGATTGTCACTTTGTGGTGATCGCATATTTTCGAAATCTATTGACGTCAATTCAAGTCAAATCACATCATTCCTCATATATTTGAAATTATTAGAGTTTATTTGTATCAGATACATTCGATATACATGAATTGAACCAATTGTGATCGATTGTCACTTTGTGTTGATTGCATATTCTCGAAATCTATTGACATCAATTGGAGTCGAATCACATCATTTCTCATATATTTGCAATTATTAGAGTTTATTCGTATCAGATACATTCGATATACATGAATTGAAGCCAATTGTGATCGATTGTCACTTCGTGTTGATTGCATATTCTCGAAATCTATTGACATCAATTGAAGTCGAATTACATCATATCTCATATATTTGGAAGTATCAGAGTTTATTTGTATCAGATACATTCGATATACATTAATTGGGGCCAAATGAGATCGATTGTCATTTTGTGTTAATTGTATATTCTCGAAATCTATTGACGTCTATTGATGTCAAATCACATCCTTCCTCATATATTTGGAATTATTAGAGTTTATTTGTATCAGATTCATTCGATATACATGAATTGGGGCCAAATGAGATCGATTGTCACTTTGTGTTAATTGTATATTCTCGAAATCTATTGACGTCTATTGATGTCAAATCACATCCTTCCTCATATATTTGGAATTATTATAGTTTATTCGTATCAGATACATTCGATATACATGAATTGGAGCCAATTGTGATAGATTGTCACTTTGTGTTGATTGCATATTCTCGAAATCTATTGACATCGATTGAAATCGAATCACATCATATTTCATATATTTGGAAGTATCAGAGTTTATTTGTATCAGATACATTCGATATACATTAATTGGGGCCAAATGTGATCGATTGTCACTTTGTGTTAATTGTATATTCTCGAAATCTATTGACGTCTATTGATGTCAAATCACATCCTTCCTCATATATTTGGAATTATTAGAGTTTATTTGTATCAGATTCATTCGATATACATGAATTGGGGCCAAATGAGATCGATTGTCACTTTGTGTTGATTGTATATTCTGGAAATCTATTGACGTCTATTGATGTCAAATCACATCCTTCCTCATATATTTGGAATTATTATAGTTTATTCGTATCAGATACATTCGATATACATGAATTGAGGCCAATTGTGATCGATTGTCACTTTGTGTTGATTGCATATTCTCGAAATCTATTGACATCAATTGAAGTCGAATCACATCATTTCTCATATATCTGGAATTATTAGAGTGTATTTGTGTCAGATACATTCGATATAGATAAATTCAAGCCAATTGTGATCGATTGTCACTTTGTGGTGATTGCATATTTCCGAAATCTATTGACATCAATTGAAGTCGAATCACATCATTTCTCATATATAAGGAATTATTAGAGTTTATTTGTGTCAGATACATTCGATATAAATGGATTGAAGCCAATTGTTATAGATTGTCACTTTGTGTTGATTGCATATTCTCGAAATCTATTGACATTGAGTGGAGTCGAATCACATCATTTCTCATATATTTGGATGTATTCGAGTTCGTTTGTGTCAGATTCATTCGATATACATGAATTGAAGCCAATTGCGATCGATTGTCATTTTGTGTTAATTGTATATTCTCGAAATCTATTGAAGTCAATTCAAGTCGAATCACATCATTTCTCATATATTTGGAATTATTAGAGTTTATTTGTATCAGATTCATTCGATATACATGAATTGGGGCCAAATGAGATCGATTGTCACTTTGTGTTAATCGTATATTCTCGAAATCTATTGACGTCTATTGATGTCAAATCACATCCATCCTCATATATTTGGAATTATTAGAGTTTATTCGTATCAGATACATTCGATGTACATGAATTGAAGCCAATTGTGATCGATTGTCACTTTGTGTTGATTGCATATTCTCGGAATCTATTGACATTGATTGGAGTCGAATCACATCATTCCTCATATATTTGGAATTATTATAGTTTATTTGTATCAGATTCATTCGATATACATGAATTGGGGCCAGATGAGATCGATAGTCACTTTGTGTTAATTGTATATTCTCGAAATCTATTGACGTCTATTGATGTCAAATCACATCCATCCTCATATATTTGGAATTATTAGAGTTTATTCGTATCAGATACATTCGATGTACATGAATTGAAGCCAATTGTGATCGATTGTCACTTTGTGTTGATTGCATATTCTCGAAATCTATTGACATTGATTGGTGTCGAATCACATCATTCCTCATATATTTGGAATTATTGGAGTTTATTTGTATCAGATACATTCGATATACATGAATTGAAGCCAATTGTGATCGATTGTCACTTTGTGTTGATTACATATTCTCGAAATCTATTGACATTGATTTGTGTCGAATCACATCATTCCTCATATATTTGGAATTATTAGAGTTTATTTATATCAGATACATCCGATATACATGAGTTCAAGCCAATTGTGATCGATCGTCACTATGTGTTAATTGTATATTCTCGAAATCTCTTGACATCGATTGAAGTCGAATCACATCATATCTCATATATTTGGAAGTATCAGAGTTTATTTGTGTCAGATACATTCGATATACATGAATTGAAGCCAATTGTGATTGATTGTCACTTTGTGTTGATTGCATATTCTCGAAATCTATTGACATTGATTTGTGTCGAATCACATCATTCCTCATATATTTGGAATTATTAGAGTTTATTTGTATCAGATTCATTCGATATAGATGAATTCAAGCCAATTGTGATCGATTGTCATTTTGTGTTAATTGTATATTCTCGAAATCTATTGAAGTCAATTCAAGTCGAATCACATCATTCCTCATATATTTGTCATTATTAGAGTTTATTCGTATCAGATACATTCGATATACATGAATTGAAGCCAATTGTGATCGATTGTCACTTTGTGTTAATTGTATATTCTCGAAATCTGAAGTCGAATCACATCATTCCTCA
This sequence comes from Diorhabda carinulata, assembly GCF_026250575.1. Classification (NCBI taxonomy): domain Eukaryota; kingdom Metazoa; phylum Arthropoda; class Insecta; order Coleoptera; family Chrysomelidae; genus Diorhabda; species Diorhabda carinulata. The sequence continues at coordinate 3,777,312 of NC_079473.1, read as the reverse complement.
TATATTTGGAATTATTAGAGTTTATTCGTATCAGATACATTCGATATACATGAATTGAAGCCAATTGTGATCGATTGTCACTTTGTGTTGATTGCATATTCTCGAAATCTATTGACGTCTATTGATGTCAAATCACATCCTTCCTCATATATTTGGAATTATTAGAGTTTATTCGTATCAGATACATTCGATATACATGAATTGAAGCCAATTGTGATCGATTGTCACTTTGTGTTGATTGCATATTCTCGAAATCTATTGACGTCTATTGATGTCAAATCACATCCTTCATCATATATTCGGAATTATTAGAGTTTATTCGTATCAGATACATTCGATATACATAAATTGAAGCCAATTGTGATCGATTGTCACTTTGTGTTGATTGCATATTTCCGAAATCTATTGAAATTGATTGGAGTCGAATCACATCATTCCTCATATATTTGGAATTATTAGAGTTTATTTGTATCAGATTCATTCGATATACATGAATTGGGGGCAAATAAGATCGATTGTCACTTTGTGTTAATTGTATATTCTCGAAATCTATTGACGTCTATTGATGTCAAATCACAACCTTCCTCATATATTTGGAATTATTAGAGTTCATTCGTATCAGATACATTCAATATACATGAATTGGGGGAAAATAAGATCGATTGTCACTTTGTGTTAATTGCATATTCTCGAAATCTATCGACATCAATTGGAGTCGAATCACATCATTCCTCATATATTTGGAATTATTAGAGTTTATTTGTATCAGATTCATTCGATATACATGAATTTAAGCCAATTGTGATCGATTGTCACTTTGTGTTGATTATATATTCTCGAAATCTATTGAAGTCTATTGATGTCAAATCACATCCTTCCTCATATATTTGGAATTATTAGAGTTTATTCGTATCAGATACATTCGATATACATGAATTGAAGCCAATTGTGATCGATTGTCACTTTGTGTTGATTGCATATTTTCGAAATCTATTGACGTCAATTCAAGTCAAATCACATCATTCCTCATATATTCGAAATTATTAGAGTTTATTTGTATCAGATACATTCGATATACATGAATTGAACCAATTGTGATCGATTGTCATTTTGTGTTATTTGTATATTCTCGAAATCTATTGAAGTCAATTCAAGTCGAATCACATCATTCCTCATATATTTGGAATTATTAGAGTTTATTTATATCAGATACATCCGATATTGATGAATTCAAGACAATTGTGATCGATTGTCATTTTGTGTTAATTGTATATTCTCGAAATCTATTGAAGTCAATTTAAGTCGAATCACATCATTCCTCATATATTTGGAATTATTAGAGTTTATTTGTATCAGATTCATTTGATATACTTGAATTGGGGCCAAATGAGATCGATTGTCAATTTTGTTAATTGTATATTCTCGAAATCTATTGAAGTCAATTTAAGTCGAATCACATCATTCCTCATATATTTGGAATTATTAGAGTTTATTTGTATCAGATTCATTTGATATACTTGAATTGGGGCCAAATGAGATCGATTGTCAATTTTGTTGATTGTATATTCTCGAAATCTATTGACATCGATTGAAATCTAATCACATCATATCTCATATATTTGGAAGTATCAGAGTTTATTTGTATCAGATACATTCGATATACATGAATTGAAGCCAATTCTGATCGATTGTCACTTTGTGTTAATTGTATATTCTCGAAATTTATTGACATAAATTGAAGTCGAATTACATCATTTCTCGTATATTTGCAATTATTGAAGTTTATTTGTGTCAGATACATTCGATATAGATGAATTCAAGCCAATTGAGATCGATTGTCACTTTGTGGTGATTGCATATTACCGAAATCTATTGACATTGATTGGAGTCGAATCACATCATTTCTCATATATTTGGATGTATTCGAGTTCATTTGTGTCAGATTCATTCGATATACATGAATTGAAGCCAATTGCGATCGATTGTCACTTTGTGTTGATTGCTTATTTCGAAATCTATTGACGTCAATTCAAGTCGAATCACAACATTCCTCATATATTTGGAATTATTAGAGTTTATTTGTGTCAGATACATTCGATATACATGAATTGAACCAATTGTGGTCGATTGTCACTTTGTGTTGATTGCATATTCTCGAAATCTATTGACATCAATTGGAGTCGAATCACATCATTTCTCATATATTTGCAATTATTAGAGTTTATTCGTATCAGATACATTCGATATACATGAATTGAAGCCAATTGTGATCGATTGTCACTTTGTGTTGATTGCATATTCTCGAAATCTATTGATATCAATTGAAGTCGAGTCACATCTTATCTCATATATTTGGAAGTATCAGAGTTTATTTGTATCAGATACATTCGATATACATTAATTGGGGCCAAATGAGATCGATTGTCATTTTGTGTTAATTGTATATTCTCGAAATCTATTGACGTCTATTGATGTCAAATCACATCTTTCCTCATATATTTGGAATTATTAGAGTTTATTTGTATCAGATTCATTCGATATACATGAATTGGGGCCAAATGAGATCGATTGTCACTTTGTGTTAATTGTATATTCTCGAAATCTATTGACGTCTATTGATGTCAAATCACATCCTTTCTCATATATTTGGAATTATTATAGTTTATTCGTATCAGATACATTCGATATACATGAATTGGAGCCAATTGTGATAGATTGTCACTTTGTGTTGATTGCATATTCTCGAAATTTATTGACATCGATTGAAATCGAATCACATCATATCTCATATATTTGGAAGTATCAGAGTTTATTTGTATCAGATACATTCGATATACATCAATTGGGGCCAAATGTGATCGATTGTCACTTTGTGTTAATTGTATATTCTCGAAATCTATTGACGTCTATTGATGTCAAATCACATCCTTCCTCATATATTTGGAATTATTAGAGTTTATATGTATCAGATTCATTCGATATACATGAATTGGGGCCAAATGAGATCGATTGTCACTTTGTGTTGATTGTATATTCTCGAAATCTATTGACGTCTATTGATGTCAAATCACATCCTTCCTCATATATTTGGAATTATTATAGTTTATTCGTATCAGATACATTCGATATACATGAATTGAAGCCAATTGTGATCGATTGTCACTTTGTGTTGATTGCATATTCTCGAAATCTATTGACATCAATTGAAGTCGAATCACATCATTTCTCATATATCTGGAATTATTAGAGTGTATTTGTGTCAGATACATTCGATATAGATAAATTCAAGCCAATTGTGATCGATTGTCACTTTGTGGTGATTGCATATTTCCGAAATCTATTGACATCAATTGAAGTCGAATCACATCATTTCTTATATATGGGGAATTATTAGAGTTTATTTGTGTCAGATACATTCGATATACATGAATTGAAGCCAATTGTGATCGATTGTCACTTTGTGTTAATTGTATATTCTCGAAATCTATTGACATCAATTGAAGTCAAATTACATCATTTCTTGTATATTTGCAATTATTGAAGTTTATTTGTGTCAGATACATTCGATATAGATGAATTCAAGCCAATTGAGATCGATTGTCACGTTGTGGTGATTGCATATTACCGAAATCTATTGACATTGATTGGAGTCGAATCACATCATTTCTCATATATTCGGATGTATTCGAGTTCATTTGTGACAGATTCATTCGATATACATGAATTGAAGCCAATTGCGATCGATTGTCACTTTGTGTTGATTGCTTATTTCGAAATCTATTGACGTCAATTCAAGTCGAATCACAACATTCCTCATATATTTGGAATTATTAGAGTTTATTTGTCTCAGATACATTCGATATACATGAATTGAAGCCAATTGTGATCGATTGTCACTTTGTGTTGATTGCATGTTCTTGAAATCTATTGACGTCTATTGATGTCAAATCACATCATTCCCCATATATTTGGAATTATTATAGTTTATTTGTGTCAGATACATTCGATATACATGAATTGAAGCCAATTGTGATCGATTGTCATTTTGTGTTAAATGTATATCCTCGAAATCTATTGATGTCAATTCAAGTCGAATCACATCATTCCTCATATATTTGGAATTATTAGAGTTCATTTATATCAAATACATTCGATATACATGAATTGAAGCCAATTGTGATCGATTGTCACTTTGTGTTAATTGTATATTCTCGAAATCTATTGACATCAATTGAAGTCAAATTACATCATTTCTTGTATATTTGCAATTATTGAAGTTTATTTGTGTCAGATACATTCGATATAGATGAATTCAAGCCAATTGAGATCGATTGTCACTTTGTGTTGATTGCATATTCTCGAAATCTATTGACATCAATTGAAGTCGAATCACATCATTTCTCATATATCTGGAATTATTAGAGTTTATTTGTGTCAGATACATTCGATATAGATGAATTCAAGCCAATTATGATCGATTGTCACTTTGTGGTGATCGCATATTTTCGAAATCTATTGACGTCAATTCAAGTCAAATCACATCATTCCTCATATATTTGAAATTATTAGAGTTTATTTGTATCAGATACATTCGATATACATGAATTGAACCAATTGTGATCGATTGTCACTTTGTGTTGATTGCATATTCTCGAAATCTATTGACATCAATTGGAGTCGAATCACATCATTTCTCATAAATTTGCAATTATTAGAGTTTATTCGTATCAGATACATTCGATATACATGAATTGAAGCCAATTGTGATCGATTGTCACTTCGTGTTGATTGCATATTCTCGAAATCTATTGACATCAATTGAAGTCGAATTACATCATATCTCATATATTTGGAAGTATCAGAGTTTATTTGTATCAGATACATTCGATATACATTAATTGGGGCCAAATGAGATCGATTGTCATTTTGTGTTAATTGTATATTCTCGAAATCTATTGACGTCTATTGATGTCAAATCACATCCTTCCTCATATATTTGGAATTATTAGAGTTTATTTGTATCAGATTCATTCGATATACATGAATTGGGGCCAAATGAGATCGATTGTCACTTTGTGTTAATTGTATATTCTCGAAATCTATTGACGTCTATTGATGTCAAATCACATCCTTCCTCATATATTTGGAATTATTATAGTTTATTCGTATCAGATACATTCGATATACATGAATTGGAGCCAATTGTGATAGATTGTCACTTTGTGTTGATTGCATATTCTCGAAATCTATTGACATCGATTGAAATCGAATCACATCATATTTCATATATTTGGAAGTATCAGAGTTTATTTGTATCAGATACATTCGATATACATTAATTGGGGCCAAATGTGATCGATTGTCACTTTGTGTTAATTGTATATTCTCGAAATCTATTGACGTCTATTGATGTCAAATCACATCCTTCCTCATATATTTGGAATTATTAGAGTTTATTTGTATCAGATTCATTCGATATACATGAATTGGGGCCAAATGAGATCGATTGTCACTTTGTGTTGATTGTATATTCTCGAAATCTATTGACGTCTATTGATGTCAAATCACATCCTTCCTCATATATTTGGAATTATTATAGTTTATTCGTATCAGATACATTCGATATACATGAATTGAGGCCAATTGTGATCGATTGTCACTTTGTGTTGATTGCATATTCTCGAAATCTATTGACATCAATTGAAGTCGAATCACATCATTTCTCATATATCTGGAATTATTAGAGTGTATTTGTGTCAGATACATTCGATATAGATAAATTCGAGCCAATTGTGATCGATTGTCACTTTGTGGTGATTGCATATTTCCGAAATCTATTGACATCAATTGAAGTCGAATCACATCATTTCTCATATATAAGGAATTTTTAGAGTTTATTTGTGTCAGATACATTCGATATAAATGGATTGAAGCCAATTGTTATAGATTGTCACTTTGTGTTGATTGCATATTCTCGAAATCTATTGACATTGAGTGGAGTCGAATCACATCATTTCTCATATATTTGGATGTATTCGAGTTCGTTTGTGTCAGATTCATTCGATATACATGAATTGAAGCCAATTGCGATCGATTGTCATTTTGTGTTAATTGTATATTCTCGAAATCTATTGAAGTCAATTCAAGTCGAATCACATCATTTCTCATATATTTGGAATTATTAGAGTTTATTTGTATCAGATTCATTCGATATACATGAATTGGGGCCAAATGAGATCGATTGTCACTTTGTGTTAATCGTATATTCTCGAAATCTATTGACGTCTATTGATGTCAAATCACATCCATCCTCATATATTTGGAATTATTAGAGTTTATTCGTATCAGATACATTCGATGTACATGAATTGAAGCCAATTGTGATCGATTGTCACTTTGTGTTGATTGCATATTCTCGGAATCTATTGACATTGATTGGAGTCGAATCACATCATTCCTCATATATTTGGAATTATTATAGTTTATTTGTATCAGATTCATTCGATATACATGAATTGGGGCCAGATGAGATCGATAGTCACTTTGTGTTAATTGTATATTCTCGAAATCTATTGACGTCTATTGATGTCAAATCACATCCATCCTCATATATTCGGAATTATTAGAGTTTATTCGTATCAGATACATTCGATGTACATGAATTGAAGCCAATTGTGATCGATTGTCACTTTGTGTTGATTGCATATTCTCGAAATCTATTGACATTGATTGGTGTCGAATCACATCATTCCTCATATATTTGGAATTATTGGAGTTCATTTGTATCAGATACATTCGATATACATGAATTGAAGCCAATTGTGATCGATTGTCACTTTGTGTTGATTACATATTCTCGGAATCTATTGACATCAATTGAAGTCGAATCACATCATTCCTCATAAATTTGGAATTATTAGAGTTTATTTATATCAGATACATCCGATATACATGAGTTCAAGCCAATTGTGATCGATCGTCACTATGTGTTAATTGTATATTCTCGAAATCTCTTGACATCGATTGAAGTCGAATCACATCATATCTCATATATTTGGAAGTATCAGAGTTTATTTGTGTCAGATACATTCGATATACATGAATTGAAGCCAATTGTGATTGATTGTCACTTTGTGTTGATTGCATATTCTCGAAATCTATTGACATTGATTTGTGTCGAATCACATCATTCCTCATATATTTGGAATTATTAGAGTTTATTTGTATCAGATTCATTCGATATAGATGAATTAAAGCCAATTGTGATCGATTGTCATTTTGTGTTAATTGTATATTCTCGAAATCTATTGAAGTCAATTCAAGTCGAATCACATCATTCCTCATATATTTGTCATTATTAGAGTTTATTCGTATCAGATACATTCGATATACATGAATTGAAGCCAATTTTGATCGATAGTCACTTTGTGTTAATTGTATATTCTCGAAATCTATTGACGTCTATTGATGTCAAATCACATCCATCCTCATATATTTGGAATTATTAGAGTTCATTCGTATCAGATACATTCGATATACATGAATTTAAGCGAATTGTGATCGATTGTCACTTTGTGTTAATTGTATATTCTCGAAATCTATTGACATCGATTGAAGTCGAATCACATCATATCTCATATATTTGGAAGTATCAGAGTTTCTTTGTATCAGATACATTCGATATACATGAATTGAAGCCAATTGTGATCGATTGTCACTTTGTGTTGATTGCATGTTCTCGAAATATATTGACATTGATTGGTGTCGAATCACATCATTCCTCATATATTTGGAATTATTAGAGTTTATTTGTATCAGATTCATTCGATATAGATGAATTCAAGCCAATTGTGATCGATTGTCATTTTGTGTTAATTGTATATTCTCGAAATCTATTGAAGTCAATTTAAGTCGAATCAAATCATTCCTCATATATTTGGAATTATTAGAGTTTATTTATATCAGATACATCCGATATACATGAATTCAAGCCAATTATGATCGATCGCCACTTTGTGTTAATTGTATATTCTCGAAATCTCTTGACATCGATTGAAGTCGAATCACATCATTTCTCATACATCTGGAATTATTAGAGTGTATTTGTGTCAGATACATTCGATATAGATAAATTCAAGCCAATTGTGATCGATTGTCACTTTGTGGTGATTGCATATTTCCGAAATCTATTGACATCAATTGAAGTCGAATCACATCATTTCTTATATATGGGGAATTATTAGAGTTTATTTGTGTCAGATACATTCGATATACATGAATTGAAGCCAATTGTGATCGATTGTCACTTTGTGTTAATTGTATATTCTCGAAATCTATTGACATCAATTGAAGTCAAATTACATCATTTCTTGTATATTTGCAATTATTGAAGTTTATTTGTGTCAGATACATTCGATATAGATGAATTCAAGCCAATTGAGATCGATTGTCACGTTGTGGTGATTGCATATTACCGAAATCTATTGACATTGATTGGAGTCGAATCACATCATTTCTCATATATTCGGATGTATTCGAGTTCATTTGTGACAGATTCATTCGATATACATGAATTGAAGCCAATTGCGATCGATTGTCACTTTGTGTTGATTGCTTATTTCGAAATCTATTGACGTCAATTCAAGTCGAATCACAACATTCCTCATATATTTGGAATTATTAGAGTTTATTTGTCTCAGATACATTCGATATACATGAATTGAAGCCAATTGTGATCGATTGTCACTTTGTGTTGATTGCATGTTCTTGAAATCTATTGACGTCTATTGATGTCAAATCACATCATTCCCCATATATTTGGAATTATTATAGTTTATTTGTGTCAGATACATTCGATATACATGAATTGAAGCCAATTGTGATCGATTGTCATTTTGTGTTAAATGTATATCCTCGAAATCTATTGATGTCAATTCAAGTCGAATCACATCATTCCTCATATATTTGGAATTATTAGAGTTCATTTATATCAAATACATTCGATATACATGAATTGAAGCCAATTGTGATCGATTGTCACTTTGTGTTAATTGTATATTCTCGAAATCTATTGACATCAATTGAAGTCAAATTACATCATTTCTTGTATATTTGCAATTATTGAAGTTTATTTGTGTCAGATACATTCGATATAGATGAATTCAAGCCAATTGAGATCGATTGTCACTTTGTGTTGATTGCATATTCTCGAAATCTATTGACATCAATTGAAGTCGAATCACATCATTTCTCATATATCTGGAATTATTAGAGTTTATTTGTGTCAGATACATTCGATATAGATGAATTCAAGCCAATTATGATCGATTGTCACTTTGTGGTGATCGCATATTTTCGAAATCTATTGACGTCAATTCAAGTCAAATCACATCATTCCTCATATATTTGAAATTATTAGAGTTTATTTGTATCAGATACATTCGATATACATGAATTGAACCAATTGTGATCGATTGTCACTTTGTGTTGATTGCATATTCTCGAAATCTATCGACATCAATTGGAGTCGAATCACATCATTTCTCATAAATTTGCAATTATTAGAGTTTATTCGTATCAGATACATTCGATATACATGAATTGAAGCCAATTGTGATCGATTGTCACTTCGTGTTGATTGCATATTCTCGAAATCTATTGACATCAATTGAAGTCGAATTACATCATATCTCATATATTTGGAAGTATCAGAGTTTATTTGTATCAGATACATTCGATATACATTAATTGGGGCCAAATGAGATCGATTGTCATTTTGTGTTAATTGTATATTCTCGAAATCTATTGACGTCTATTGATGTCAAATCACATCCTTCCTCATATATTTGGAATTATTAGAGTTTATTTGTATCAGATTCATTCGATATACATGAATTGGGGCCAAATGAGATCGATTGTCACTTTGTGTTAATTGTATATTCTCGAAATCTATTGACGTCTATTGATGTCAAATCACATCCTTCCTCATATATTTGGAATTATTATAGTTTATTCGTATCAGATACATTCGATATACATGAATTGGAGCCAATTGTGATAGATTGTCACTTTGTGTTGATTGCATATTCTCGAAATCTATTGACATCGATTGAAATCGAATCACATCATATTTCATATATTTGGAAGTATCAGAGTTTATTTGTATCAGATACATTCGATATACATTAATTGGGGCCAAATGTGATCGATTGTCACTTTGTGTTAATTGTATATTCTCGAAATCTATTGACGTCTATTGATGTCAAATCACATCCTTCCTCATATATTTGGAATTATTAGAGTTTATTTGTATCAGATTCATTCGATATACATGAATTGGGGCCAAATGAGATCGATTGTCACTTTGTGTTGATTGTATATTCTCGAAATCTATTGACGTCTATTGATGTCAAATCACATCCTTCCTCATATATTTGGAATTATTATAGTTTATTCGTATCAGATACATTCGATATACATGAATTGAGGCCAATTGTGATCGATTGTCACTTTGTGTTGATTGCATATTCTCGAAATCTATTGACATCAATTGAAGTCGAATCACATCATTTCTCATATATCTGGAATTATTAGAGTGTATTTGTGTCAGATACATTCGATATAGATAAATTCGAGCCAATTGTGATCGATTGTCACTTTGTGGTGATTGCATATTTCCGAAATCTATTGACATCAATTGAAGTCGAATCACATCATTTCTCATATATAAGGAATTTTTAGAGTTTATTTGTGTCAGATACATTCGATATAAATGGATTGAAGCCAATTGTTATAGATTGTCACTTTGTGTTGATTGCATATTCTCGAAATCTATTGACATTGAGTGGAGTCGAATCACATCATTTCTCATATATTTGGATGTATTCGAGTTCGTTTGTGTCAGATTCATTCGATATACATGAATTGAAGCCAATTGCGATCGATTGTCATTTTGTGTTAATTGTATATTCTCGAAATCTATTGAAGTCAATTCAAGTCGAATCACATCATTTCTCATATATTTGGAATTATTAGAGTTTATTTGTATCAGATTCATTCGATATACATGAATTGGGGCCAAATGAGATCGATTGTCACTTTGTGTTAATCGTATATTCTCGAAATCTATTGACGTCTATTGATGTCAAATCACATCCATCCTCATATATTTGGAATTATTAGAGTTTATTCGTATCAGATACATTCGATGTACATGAATTGAAGCCAATTGTGATCGATTGTCACTTTGTGTTGATTGCATATTCTCGGAATCTATTGACATTGATTGGAGTCGAATCACATCATTCCTCATATATTTGGAATTATTATAGTTTATTTGTATCAGATTCATTCGATATACATGAATTGGGGCCAGATGAGATCGATAGTCACTTTGTGTTAATTGTATATTCTCGAAATCTATTGACGTCTATTGATGTCAAATCACATCCATCCTCATATATTCGGAATTATTAGAGTTTATTCGTATCAGATACATTCGATGTACATGAATTGAAGCCAATTGTGATCGATTGTCACTTTGTGTTGATTGCATATTCTCGAAATCTATTGACATTGATTGGTGTCGAATCACATCATTCCTCATATATTTGGAATTATTGGAGTTCATTTGTATCAGATACATTCGATATACATGAATTGAAGCCAATTGTGATCGATTGTCACTTTGTGTTGATTACATATTCTCGGAATCTATTGACATCAATTGAAGTCGAATCACATCATTCCTCATAAATTTGGAATTATTAGAGTTTATTTATATCAGATACATCCGATATACATGAGTTCAAGCCAATTGTGATCGATCGTCACTATGTGTTAATTGTATATTCTCGAAATCTCTTGACATCGATTGAAGTCGAATCACATCATATCTCATATATTTGGAAGTATCAGAGTTTATTTGTGTCAGATACATTCGATATACATGAATTGAAGCCAATTGTGATTGATTGTCACTTTGTGTTGATTGCATATTCTCGAAATCTATTGACATTGATTTGTGTCGAATCACATCATTCCTCATATATTTGGAATTATTAGAGTTTATTTGTATCAGATTCATTCGATATAGATGAATTAAAGCCAATTGTGATCGATTGTCATTTTGTGTTAATTGTATATTCTCGAAATCTATTGAAGTCAATTCAAGTCGAATCACATCATTCCTCATATATTTGTCATTATTAGAGTTTATTCGTATCAGATACATTCGATATACATGAATTGAAGCCAATTTTGATCGATAGTCACTTTGTGTTAATTGTATATTCTCGAAATCTATTGACGTCTATTGATGTCAAATCACATCCATCCTCATATATTTGGAATTATTAGAGTTCATTCGTATCAGATACATTCGATATACATGAATTTAAGCGAATTGTGATCGATTGTCACTTTGTGTTAATTGTATATTCTCGAAATCTATTGACATCGATTGAAGTCGAATCACATCATATCTCATATATTTGGAAGTATCAGAGTTTCTTTGTATCAGATACATTCGATATACATGAATTGAAGCCAATTGTGATCGATTGTCACTTTGTGTTGATTGCATGTTCTCGAAATATATTGACATTGATTGGTGTCGAATCACATCATTCCTCATATATTTGGAATTATTAGAGTTTATTTGTATCAGATTCATTCGATATAGATGAATTCAAGCCAATTGTGATCGATTGTCATTTTGTGTTAATTGTATATTCTCGAAATCTATTGAAGTCAATTTAAGTCGAATCAAATCATTCCTCATATATTTGGAATTATTAGAGTTTATTTATATCAGATACATCCGATATACATGAATTCAAGCCAATTATGATCGATCGCCACTTTGTGTTAATTGTATATTCTCGAAATCTCTTGACATCGATTGAAGTCGAATCACATCATTTCTCATACATCTGGAATTATTAGAGTTGATTTGTGTCAGATACATTCGATATAGATGAATTCAAGCCAATTGTGATCGATTGTCATTTTGTGTTAATTGTATATTCTCGAAATCTATTGAAGTCAATTCAAGTCGAATCACATCATTCCTCATATATTTGTCATTATTAGAGTTTATTCGTATCAGATACATTCGATATACATGAATTGAAGCCAATTTTGATCGATAGTCACTTTGTGTTAATTGTATATTCTCGAAATCTATTGACGTCTATTGATGTCAAATCACATCCATCCTCATATATTTGGAATTATTAGAGTTCATTCGTATCAGATACATTCGATATACATGAATTTAAGCGAATTGTGATCGATTGTCACTTTGTGTTAATTGTATATTCTCGAAATCTATTGACATCGATTGAAGTCGAATCACATCATATCTCATATATTTGGAAGTATCAGAGTTTCTTTGTATCAGATACATTCGATATACATGAATTGAAGCCAATTGTGATCGATTGTCACTTTGTGTTGATTGCATGTTCTCGAAATATATTGACATTGATTGGTGTCGAATCACATCATTCCTCATATATTTGGAATTATTAGAGTTTATTTGTATCAGATTCATTCGATATAGATGAATTCAAGCCAATTGTGATCGATTGTCATTTTGTGTTAATTGTATATTCTCGAAATCTATTGAAGTCAATTTAAGTCGAATCAAATCATTCCTCATATATTTGGAATTATTAGAGTTTATTTATATCAGATACATCCGATATACATGAATTCAAGCCAATTATGATCGATCGCCACTTTGTGTTAATTGTATATTCTCGAAATCTCTTGACATCGATTGAAGTCGAATCACATCATTTCTCATACATCTGGAATTATTAGAGTTGATTTGTGTCAGATACATTCGATATAGATGAATTCAAGCCAATTGTGATCGATTGTCATTTTGTGTTAATTGTATATTCTCGAAATCTATTGAAGTTAATTCAAGTCGAATCACATCATTCCTCATATATTTGGAATTATTAGAGTTTATTTATATCAGATACATCCGATATACATGAATTCAAGCCAATTGTGATCGATCGTCACTTTGTGTTAATTGTATATTCTCGAAATCTCTTGACATCGATTGAAGTCGAATCACATCATATCTCATATATTTGGAAGTATCAGAGTTTATTTGTATCAGATACATCCGATATACATGAATTGAAGCCAATTGTGATTGATTGTCACTTTGTGTTGATTGCATATTCTCGAAATCTATTGACATTGATTGGTGTCGAATCACATCATTCCTCATATATTTGGAATTATTAGAGTTTATTTATATCAGATACATCCGATATACATGAATTCAAGCCAATTGTGATCGATCGTCACATTGTGTTAATTGTATATTCTCGAAATCTCTTGACATCGATTGAAGTCGAATCACATCATATCTCATATATTTGGAAGTATCAGAGTTTATTTGTATCAGATACATTCGATATACATGAATTGAAGCCAATTGTGATTGATTGTCACTTTGTGTTGATTGCATATTCTCGAAATCTATTGACATTGATTGGTGTCGAATAACATCATTCCTCATATATTTGGAATTATTAGAGTTTATTTGTATCAGATTCATTCGATATAGATGAATTCAAGCCAATTGTGATCGATTGTCACTTTGTGTTGATTGCATATTCTCGAAATCTATTGACATCAATTGAAGTCGAATCACATCATTTCTCATATATCTGGAATTATTAGAGTGTATTTGTGTCAGATACATTCGATATAGATAAATTCGAGCCAATTGTGATCGATTGTCACTTTGTGGTGATTGCATATTTCCGAAATCTATTGACATCAATTGAAGTCGAATCACATCATTTCTCATATATAAGGAATTTTTAGAGTTTATTTGTGTCAGATACATTCGATATAAATGGATTGAAGCCAATTGTTATAGATTGTCACTTTGTGTTGATTGCATATTCTCGAAATCTATTGACATTGAGTGGAGTCGAATCACATCATTTCTCATATATTTGGATGTATTCGAGTTCGTTTGTGTCAGATTCATTCGATATACATGAATTGAAGCCAATTGCGATCGATTGTCATTTTGTGTTAATTGTATATTCTCGAAATCTATTGAAGTCAATTCAAGTCGAATCACATCATTTCTCATATATTTGGAATTATTAGAGTTTATTTGTATCAGATTCATTCGATATACATGAATTGGGGCCAAATGAGATCGATTGTCACTTTGTGTTAATCGTATATTCTCGAAATCTATTGACGTCTATTGATGTCAAATCACATCCATCCTCATATATTTGGAATTATTAGAGTTTATTCGTATCAGATACATTCGATGTACATGAATTGAAGCCAATTGTGATCGATTGTCACTTTGTGTTGATTGCATATTCTCGGAATCTATTGACATTGATTGGAGTCGAATCACATCATTCCTCATATATTTGGAATTATTATAGTTTATTTGTATCAGATTCATTCGATATACATGAATTGGGGCCAGATGAGATCGATAGTCACTTTGTGTTAATTGTATATTCTCGAAATCTATTGACGTCTATTGATGTCAAATCACATCCATCCTCATATATTCGGAATTATTAGAGTTTATTCGTATCAGATACATTCGATGTACATGAATTGAAGCCAATTGTGATCGATTGTCACTTTGTGTTGATTGCATATTCTCGAAATCTATTGACATTGATTGGTGTCGAATCACATCATTCCTCATATATTTGGAATTATTGGAGTTCATTTGTATCAGATACATTCGATATACATGAATTGAAGCCAATTGTGATCGATTGTCACTTTGTGTTGATTACATATTCTCGGAATCTATTGACATCAATTGAAGTCGAATCACATCATTCCTCATAAATTTGGAATTATTAGAGTTTATTTATATCAGATACATCCGATATACATGAGTTCAAGCCAATTGTGATCGATCGTCACTATGTGTTAATTGTATATTCTCGAAATCTCTTGACATCGATTGAAGTCGAATCACATCATATCTCATATATTTGGAAGTATCAGAGTTTATTTGTGTCAGATACATTCGATATACATGAATTGAAGCCAATTGTGATTGATTGTCACTTTGTGTTGATTGCATATTCTCGAAATCTATTGACATTGATTTGTGTCGAATCACATCATTCCTCATATATTTGGAGTTATTAGAGTTTATTTGTATCAGATTCATTCGATATAGATGAATTCAAGCCAATTGTGATCGATTGTCATTTTGTGTTAATTGTATATTCTCGAAATCTATTGAAGTCAATTCAAGTCGAATCAAATCATTCCTCATATATTTGGAATTATTAGAGTTTATTTATATCAGATACATCCGATATACATGAATTCAAGCCAATTATGATCGATCGCCACTTTGTGTTAATTGTATATTCTCGAAATCTATTGACGTCTATTGATGTCAAATCACATCCATCCTCATATATTTGGAATTATTAGAGTTCATTCGTATCAGATACATTCGATATACATGAATTTAAGCGAATTGTGATCGATTGTCACTTTGTGTTAATTGTATATTCTCGAAATCTATTGACATCGATTGAAGTCGAATCACATCATATCTCATATATTTGGAAGTATCAGAGTTTCTTTGTATCAGATACATTCGATATACATGAATTGAAGCCAATTGTGATCGATTGTCACTTTGTGTTGATTGCATGTTCTCGAAATATATTGACATTGATTGGTGTCGAATCACATCATTCCTCATATATTTGGAATTATTAGAGTTTATTTGTATCAGATTCATTCGATATAGATGAATTCAAGCCAATTGTGATCGATTGTCATTTTGTGTTAATTGTATATTCTCGAAATCTATTGAAGTCAATTTAAGTCGAATCAAATCATTCCTCATATATTTGGAATTATTAGAGTTTATTTATATCAGATACATCCGATATACATGAATTCAAGCCAATTATGATCGATCGCCACTTTGTGTTAATTGTATATTCTCGAAATCTCTTGACATCGATTGAAGTCGAATCACATCATTTCTCATACATCTGGAATTATTAGAGTTGATTTGTGTCAGATACATTCGATATAGATGAATTCAAGCCAATTGTGATCGATTGTCATTTTGTGTTAATTGTATATTCTCGAAATCTATTGAAGTCAATTCAAGTCGAATCACATCATTCCTCATATATTTGTCATTATTAGAGTTTATTCGTATCAGATACATTCGATATACATGAATTGAAGCCAATTTTGATCGATAGTCACTTTGTGTTAATTGTATATTCTCGAAATCTATTGACGTCTATTGATGTCAAATCACATCCATCCTCATATATTTGGAATTATTAGAGTTCATTCGTATCAGATACATTCGATATACATGAATTTAAGCGAATTGTGATCGATTGTCACTTTGTGTTAATTGTATATTCTCGAAATCTATTGACATCGATTGAAGTCGAATCACATCATATCTCATATATTTGGAAGTATCAGAGTTTCTTTGTATCAGATACATTCGATATACATGAATTGAAGCCAATTGTGATCGATTGTCACTTTGTGTTGATTGCATGTTCTCGAAATATATTGACATTGATTGGTGTCGAATCACATCATTCCTCATATATTTGGAATTATTAGAGTTTATTTGTATCAGATTCATTCGATATAGATGAATTCAAGCCAATTGTGATCGATTGTCATTTTGTGTTAATTGTATATTCTCGAAATCTATTGAAGTCAATTTAAGTCGAATCAAATCATTCCTCATATATTTGGAATTATTAGAGTTTATTTATATCAGATACATCCGATATACATGAATTCAAGCCAATTATGATCGATCGCCACTTTGTGTTAATTGTATATTCTCGAAATCTCTTGACATCGATTGAAGTCGAATCACATCATTTCTCATACATCTGGAATTATTAGAGTTGATTTGTGTCAGATACATTCGATATAGATGAATTCAAGCCAATTGTGATCGATTGTCATTTTGTGTTAATTGTATATTCTCGAAATCTATTGAAGTTAATTCAAGTCGAATCACATCATTCCTCATATATTTGGAATTATTAGAGTTTATTTATATCAGATACATCCGATATACATGAATTCAAGCCAATTGTGATCGATCGTCACTTTGTGTTAATTGTATATTCTCGAAATCTCTTGACATCGATTGAAGTCGAATCACATCATATCTCATATATTTGGAAGTATCAGAGTTTATTTGTATCAGATACATCCGATATACATGAATTGAAGCCAATTGTGATTGATTGTCACTTTGTGTTGATTGCATATTCTCGAAATCTATTGACATTGATTGGTGTCGAATCACATCATTCCTCATATATTTGGAATTATTAGAGTTTATTTATATCAGATACATCCGATATACATGAATTCAAGCCAATTGTGATCGATCGTCACATTGTGTTAATTGTATATTCTCGAAATCTCTTGACATCGATTGAAGTCGAATCACATCATATCTCATATATTTGGAAGTATCAGAGTTTATTTGTATCAGATACATTCGATATACATGAATTGAAGCCAATTGTGATTGATTGTCACTTTGTGTTGATTGCATATTCTCGAAATCTATTGACATTGATTGGTGTCGAATAACATCATTCCTCATATATTTGGAATTATTAGAGTTTATTTGTATCAGATTCATTCGATATAGATGAATTCAAGCCAATTGTGATCGATTGTCATTTTGTGTTAATTGTATATTCTCGAAATCTATTGAAGTCAATTCAAGTCGAATCACATCATTCCTCATATATTTGTCATTATTAGAGTTTATTCGTATCAAATACATTCGATATACATGAATTGAAGCCAATTTTGATCGATAGTCACTTTGTGTTAATTGTATATTCTCGAAATCTATTGACGTCTATTGATGTCAAATCACATCCATCCTCATATATTTGGAATTATTAGAGTTCATTCGTATCAGATACATTCGATATACATGAATTTAAGCGAATTGTGATCGATTGTCACTTTGTGTTAATTGTATATTCTCGAAATCTATTGACATCGATTGAAGTCGAATCACATCATATCTCATATATTTGGAAGTATCAGAGTTTCTTTGTATCAGATACATTCGATATACATGAATTGAAGCCAATTGTGATCGATTGTCACTTTGTGTTGATTGCATGTTCTCGAAATATATTGACATTGATTGGTGTCGAATCACATCATTCCTCATATATTTGGAATTATTAGAGTTTATTTGTATCAGATTCATTCGATATAGATGAATTCAAGCCAATTGTGATCGATTGTCATTTTGTGTTAATTGTATATTCTCGAAATCTATTGAAGTCAATTTAAGTCGAATCAAATCATTCCTCATATATTTGGAATTATTAGAGTTTATTTATATCAGATACATCCGATATACATGAATTCAAGCCAATTATGATCGATCGCCACTTTGTGTTAATTGTATATTCTCGAAATCTCTTGACATCGATTGAAGTCGAATCACATCATTTCTCATACATCTGGAATTATTAGAGTTGATTTGTGTCAGATACATTCGATATAGATGAATTCAAGCCAATTGTGATCGATTGTCATTTTGTGTTAATTGTATATTCTCGAAATCTATTGAAGTCAATTCAAGTCGAATCACATCATTCCTCATATATTTGTCATTATTAGAGTTTATTCGTATCAGATACATTCGATATACATGAATTGAAGCCAATTTTGATCGATAGTCACTTTGTGTTAATTGTATATTCTCGAAATCTATTGACGTCTATTGATGTCAAATCACATCCATCCTCATATATTTGGAATTATTAGTGTTCATTCGTATCAGATACATTCGATATATATGAATTTAAGCGAATTGTGATCGATTGTCACTTTGTGTTAATTGTATATTCTCGAAATCTATTGACATCGATTGAAGTCGAATCACATCATATCTCATATATTTGGAAGTATCAGAGTTTCTTTGTATCAGATACATTCGATATACATGAATTGAAGCCAATTGTGATCGATTGTCACTTTGTGTTGATTGCATGTTCTCGAAATATATTGACATTGATTGGTGTCGAATCACATCATTCCTCATATATTTGGAATTATTAGAGTTTATTTGTATCAGATTCATTCGATATAGATGAATTCAAGCCAATTGTGATCGATTGTCATTTTGTGTTAATTGTATATTCTCGAAATCTATTGAAGTCAATTTAAGTCGAATCAAATCATTCCTCATATATTTGGAATTATTAGAGTTTATTTATATCAGATACATCCGATATACATGAATTCAAGCCAATTATGATCGATCGCCACTTTGTGTTAATTGTATATTCTCGAAATCTCTTGACATCGATTGAAGTCGAATCACATCATTTCTCATACATCTGGAATTATTAGAGTTGATTTGTGTCAGATACATTCGATATAGATGAATTCAAGCCAATTGTGATCGATTGTCATTTTGTGTTAATTGTATATTCTCGAAATCTATTGAAGTTAATTCAAGTCGAATCACATCATTCCTCATATATTTGGAATTATTAGAGTTTATTTATATCAGATACATCCGATATACATGAATTCAAGCCAATTGTGATCGATCGTCACTTTGTGTTAATTGTATATTCTCGAAATCTCTTGACATCGATTGAAGTCGAATCACATCATATCTCATATATTTGGAAGTATCAGAGTTTATTTGTATCAGATACATCCGATATACATGAATTGAAGCCAATTGTGATTGATTGTCACTTTGTGTTGATTGCATATTCTCGAAATCTATTGACATTGATTGGTGTCGAATCACATCATTCCTCATATATTTGGAATTATTAGAGTTTATTTATATCAGATACATCCGATATACATGAATTCAAGCCAATTGTGATCGATCGTCACATTGTGTTAATTGTATATTCTCGAAATCTCTTGACATCGATTGAAGTCGAATCACATCATATCTCATATATTTGGAAGTATCAGAGTTTATTTGTATCAGATACATTCGATATACATGAATTGAAGCCAATTGTGATTGATTGTCACTTTGTGTTGATTGCATATTCTCGAAATCTATTGACATTGATTGGTGTCGAATCACATCATTCCTCATATATTTGGAATTATTAGAGTTTATTTATATCAGATATATCCGATATACATGAATTCAAGCCAATTGTGATCGATCGTCACTTTGTGTTAATTGTATATTCTCGAAATCTCTTGACATCGATTGAAGTCGAATCACATCATATCTCATATATTTGGAATTATTAGAGTTTATTTATATCAGATTCATTCGATATAGATGAATTCAAGCCAATTGTGATCGATTGTCATTTTGTGATAATTGTATATTCTCGAAATCTATTGAAGTCAATTCAAGTCGAATCACATCATTCCTCATATATTTGGAATTATTAGAGTTTATTTGTATCAGATACATTCGATATACATGAATTGAAGCCAATTTTGATCGATAGTCACTTTGTGTTAATTGTATATTCTCGAAATCTATTGACGTCTATTGATGTCAAATCACATCCATCCTCATATATTTGGAATTATTAGAGTTCATTCGTATCAGATACATTCGATATACATGAATTGGGGCCAAACGAGTTCGATTGTCACTTTGTGTTAATTGTATATTCTCGAAATCTCTTGACATCGATTGAAGTCGAATCACATCATTTCTCATACATCTGGAATTATTAGAGTTGACTTGTGTCAGATACATTCGATATACATGAATTGAAGCGAATTGTGATCGATTGTCACTTTGTGTTAATTGTATATTCTCGAAATCTATTGACATCGATTGAAGTCGAATGACATCATATCTCATATATTTGGAAGTATCAGAGTTTCTTTGTATCAGATACATTCGATATACATGAATTGAAGCCAATTGTGATCGATTGTCACTTTGTGTTGATTGCATATTCTCGAAATATATTGACATTGATTGGTGTCAAATCACATCTTCCCTCATATATTTGGAATTATTAGAGTTTATTTGTATCAGATTCATTCGATATACATGAATTGGGGCCAAACGAGTTCGATTGTCACTTTGTGTTAATTGTATGTTCTCGAAATCAATTGACATCAATTGAAGTCGAATCACATCATTTCTCATATATCTGGAATTATTAGAGTTCATTCGTATCAGATACATTCGATATACATGAATTGAAGCGAATTGTGATCGATTGTCACTTTGTGTTAATTGTATATTCTCGAAATCTTTTGACATCGATTGAAATCGAATCACATCATATCTCATATATTTGCAATTATTAGGGTTTATTTGTGTCAGATACATTCGATATAGATGAATTCAAGCCAATTGAGATCCGTTGTCACTTTGTGGTGATTACATATTTCCGAAATCTATTGACATTGATTGGAGTCGAATCACATCATTTCTCATAAAATTGGATGTATTCGAGTTCATTTGTGTCAGATTCATTCGATATACATGAATTGAAGCCAACTGCGATCGATTGTCACTTTGTGTTGATTGCATATTTTGGAAGTCTGTTGAAATCGATTGAAGTCCATTCACATAATTGCGCATATATTTGGATGTATAAGAGTATATTTGGGTCGATTATCACTTTGTGTTTATTGCATATTTTCCAAATCTATTGACATCAATTGAAGTCGTATCACATCATTTCTCATATATAAGGAATTATTAGAGTTTATTTGTGTCAGACACATTCGATATACATGAATTGAAGCCAATTGTGATCGATTGTCACTTTGTGTTGATTGCATATTCTCGAAATCTACTGACATCAATTGGACTCGAATCACATCATTTCTCATATATTTGGATATATTAGAGTTTATTTTTATCAGATACATTCGATATACATGAATTGAAGCCAATTGTGATCGATTGTCATTTTGTGTTAATTGTATATTCTCGAAATCTATTGATGTCAATTCAAGTCGAATCACATCATTCATCATATATTTGGAATTATTAGAGTTTATTCATATCAGATACATTCGATATACATGAATTGAAGCCAATTTTGATCGATTGTCACTTTGTGTTTATTGCATATTCTCGAAATCTATTGACATCGATTGAAGTTGAATCACATCATATCTCATATATTTGGAAGTATCAGAGTTTATTTGTATCGGATACATTCGATATACATGAATTGGAGCCAATTAAGATCGATTGTCACTTTGTGTTGATTGCATATTCTCGAAATCTATTGACATTAATTGGAGTCGAATCACATCATTCCTCATATATTTGGAATTATTATAGTTTATTTGTATCAGATTCATTCGATATACATGAATTGGGGCCAGATGAGATCGATAGTCACTTTGTGTTAACTGTATATTCTCGAAATCTATTGACGTCTATTGATGTCAAATCACATCCAACCTCATATATTTGGAATTATTAGAGTTTATTCGTATCAGATACATTCGATGTACATGAATTGAAGCCAATTGTGATCGATTGTCACTTTGTGTTGATTGCATATTCTCGAAATCTATTGACATTGATTGGTGTCGAATCACATCATTCCTCATATATTTGGAATTATTGGAGTTTATTTGTATCAGATACATTCGATATACATGAATTGAAGCCAATTGTGATCGATTGTCACTTTGTGTTGATTACATATTCTCGAAATCTATTGACATCAATTGAAGTCGAATCACATCATTCCTCATATATTTGGAATTATTAGAGTTTATTTATATCAGATACATCCGATATACATGAATTCAAGCCAATTGTGATCGATCGTCACTTTGTGTTAATTGTATATTCTCGAAATCTCTTGACATCGATTGAAGTCGAATCACATCATATCTCATATATTTGGAAGTATCAGAGTTTATTTGTGTCAGATACATTCGATATACATGAATTGAAGCCAATTGTGATTGATTGTCACTTTGTGTTGATTGCATATTCTCGAAATCTATTTACATTGATTGGTGTCGAATCACATCATTCCTCATATATTTGGAATTATTAGAGTTTATTTGTAACAGATTCATTCGATATAGATGAATTCAAGCCAATTCTGATCGATTGTCATTTTGAGTTAATTGTATATTCTCGAAATCTATTGAAGTCAATTCAAGTCGAATCACATCATTCCTCATATATTTGGAATTATTAGAGTTTATTCGTATCAGATACATTCGATATACATGAATTGAAGCCAATTTTGATCGATAGTCACTTTGTGTTAATTGTATATTCTCGAAATCTATTGACGTCTATTGATGTCAAATCACATCCATCCTCATATATTTGGAATTATTAGAGTTCATTCGTATCAGATACATTCGATATACATGAATTGAAGCGAATTGTGATCGATTGTTACTTTGTGTTAATTGTATATTTTCGAAATCTATTGACATCGATTGAAGTCGAATCACATCATATCTCATATATTTGGAAGTATCAGAGTTTCTTTGTATCAGATACATTCGATATACATGAATTGAAGCCAATTGTGATCGATTGTCACTTTGTGTTGATTGCATATTCTCGAAATATATTGACATTGATTGGTGTCGAATCACATCATTCCTCATATATTTGGAATTATTAGAGTTTATTTGTATCAGATTCATTCGATATAGATGAATTCAAGCCAATTGTGATCGATTGTCATTTTGTGTTAATTGTATATTCTCGAAATTTATTGAAGTCAATTCAAGTCGAATCAAATCATTCCTCATATATTTGGAATTATTAGAGTTTATTTATATCAGATACATCCGATATACATGAATTCAAGCCAATTGTGATCGATCGCCACTTTGTGTTAATTGTATATTCTCGAAATCTCTTGACATCGATTGAAGTCGAATCACATCATTTCTCATACATCTGGAATTAGAGTTGATTTGTGTCAGATACATTCGATACAGATGAATTCAAGCCAATTGTGATCGATTGTCATTTTGTGTTAATTGTATATTCTCGAAATCTATTGAAGTCAATTCAAGTCGAATCACATCATTCCTCATATATTTGGAATTATTAGAGTTTATTTATATCAGATACATCCGATATACATGAATTCAAGCCAATTGTGATCGATCGTCACTTTGTGTTAATTGTATATTCTCGAAATCTCTTGACATCGATTGAAGTCGAATCACATCATATCTCATATATTTGGAATATCAGAAATTATTTGTATCAGATACATTCGATATACATGAATTGAAGCCAATTGTGATTGATTGTCACTTTGTGTTGATTGCATATTCTCGAAATCTATTGACATTGATTGGTGTCGAATCACATCATTCCTCATATATTTGGAATTATTAGAGTTTATTTGTATCAGATTCATTTGATATACATGAAATGGGGCCAAATGAGATAGATTGTCACTTTGTGTTAATTGTATATTCTCGAAATCTTTTGACGTCTATTGATGTCAAATCACATCCTTCCTCATATATTTGGAATTATTAGAGTTCATTCGTATCAGATACATTCGATATACATGAATTGAAGCGAATTGTGATCGATTGTCACTTTGTGTTAATTGTATATTCTCGAAATCTATTGACATCGATTGAAGTCGAATCACATCATATCTCATATATTTGGAAGTATCAGAGTTTCTTTGTATCAGATACATTCGATATACATGAATTGAAGCCAATTGTGATCGATTGTCACTTTGTGTTGATTGCATATTCTCGAAATATATTGACATTGATTGGTGTCAAATCACATCCTTCCTCATATATTTGGAATTATTAGAGTTTATTTGTATCCGATTCATTCGATATACATGAATTGGGGCCAAACGAGTTCGATTGTCACTTTGTGTTAATTGTATGTTCTCGAAATCAATTGACATCAATTGAAGTCGAATCACATCATTTCTCATACATCTGGAATTAGAGTTGATTTGTGTCAGATACATTCGATACAGATGAATTCAAGCCAATTGTGATCGATTGTCATTTTGTGTTAATTGTATATTCTCGAAATCTATTGAAGTCAATTCAAGTCGAATCACATCATTCCTCATATATTTGGAATTATTAGAGTTTATTTATATCAGATACATCCGATATACATGAATTCAAGCCAATTGTGATCGATCGTCACTTTGTGTTAATTGTATATTCTCGAAATCTCTTGACATCGATTGAAGTCGAATCACATCATATCTCATATATTTGGAATATCAGAAATTATTTGTATCAGATACATTCGATATACATGAATTGAAGCCAATTGTGATTGATTGTCACTTTGTGTTGATTGCATATTCTCGAAATCTATTGACATTGATTGGTGTCGAATCACATCATTCCTCATATATTTGGAATTATTAGAGTTTATTTGTATCAGATTCATTTGATATACATGAAATGGGGCCAAATGAGATAGATTGTCACTTTGTGTTAATTGTATATTCTCGAAATCTTTTGACGTCTATTGATGTCAAATCACATCCTTCCTCATATATTTGGAATTATTAGAGTTCATTCGTATCAGATACATTCGATATACATGAATTGAAGCGAATTGTGATCGATTGTCACTTTGTGTTAATTGTATATTCTCGAAATCTATTGACATCGATTGAAGTCGAATCACATCATATCTCATATATTTGGAAGTATCAGAGTTTCTTTGTATCAGATACATTCGATATACATGAATTGAAGCCAATTGTGATCGATTGTCACTTTGTGTTGATTGCATATTCTCGAAATATATTGACATTGATTGGTGTCAAATCACATCCTTCCTCATATATTTGGAATTATTAGAGTTTATTTGTATCCGATTCATTCGATATACATGAATTGGGGCCAAACGAGTTCGATTGTCACTTTGTGTTAATTGTATGTTCTCGAAATCAATTGACATCAATTGAAGTCGAATCACATCATTTCTCATATATCTGGAATTATTAGAGTTGATTTGTGTCAGATACATTCGATACAGATGAATTCAAGCCAATTGTGATCGATTGTCATTTTGTGTTAATTGTATATTCTCGAAATCTATTGAAGTCAATTCAAGTCGAATCACATAATTCCTCATATATTTGAAATTATTAGAGTTTATTTATATCAGATACATCCGATATACATGAATTCAAGCCAATTGTGATCGATCGCCACTTTGTGTTAATTGTATATTCTCGAAATCTCTTGACATCGATTGAAGTCGAATCACATCATTTCTCATACATCTGGAATTATTAGAGTAGATTTGTGTCAGATACATTCGATACAGATGAATTCAAGCCAATTGTGATCGATTGTCATTTTGTGTTAATTGTATATTCTCGAAATCTATTGAAGTCAATTCAAGTCGAATCACATAATTCCTCATATATTTGAAATTATTAGAGTTTATTTATATCAGATACATCCGATATACATGAATTCAAGCCAATTGTGATCGATTGTCACTTTGAGTTATTTGTATATTCTCGAAATCTTTTGACATCGATTGAAATCGAATCACATCATATCTCATATATTTGGAAGTATCGGAGTTTATTTGTATCAGATACATTCGATATACATGAATTGAAGCAATTGTGATCGATTGTCACTTTGTGTTGATTGCATATTTTCCAAATCTATTGACATCAATTGAAGTCGTATCACATCATTTCTCATATATAAGGAATTATTAGAGTTTATTTGTGTCAGACACATTCGATATACATGAATTGAAGCCAATTGTGATCGATTGTCACTTTGTGTTGATTGCATAATCTCGAAATCTACTGACATCAATTGGACTCGAATCATATCATTTCTCATATATTTGGATATATTAGAGTTTATTTTTATCAGATACATTCGATATACATGAATTGAAGCCAATTGTGATCGATTGTCATTTTGTGTTAATTGTATATTCTCGAAATCTATTGATGTCAATTCAAGTCGAATCACATCATTCCTCATATATTTGGAATTATTAGAGTTTATTCATATCAGATACATTCGATATACATGAATTGAAGCCAATTTTGATCGATTGTCACTTTGTGTTTATTGCATATTCTCGAAATCTATTGACATCGATTGAAGTTGAATCACATCATATCTCATATATTTAGAAGTATCAGAGTTTATTTGTATCGGATACATTCGATATACATGAATTGGAGCCAATTAAGATCGATTGTCACTTTGTGTTGATTGCATATTCTCGAAATCTATTAACATTGATTGGAGTTGAATCACATCATACCTCATATATTTGGAATTATTAGAGATTATTTGTATCAGATTCATTCGATATACATGAATTGGGGCCAAATGAGATCGATTGTCACTTTGTGTGGATTGCATATTTTCCAAATCTATTGACATCAATTGAAGTCGAATTACATCATTTCTCATATATTTGCAATTATTAGAGTCTATTTGTGTCAGATACATCCGATATAGATGAATTCAAGCCAATTGAGATCGATTGTCATTTTGTGTTAATTGTATATTCTCGAAATCTATTGTCAATTCAAGTCGAATCACATCATTCCTCATATATTTGGAATTATTAGAGTTTATTTATATCAGATACATCCGATATACATGAATTCAAGCCAATTGTGATCGATTGTCACTTTGTGTTAATTGTATATTCTCGAAATCTATTGACATCGATTGAAGTCGAATCACATCATTCCTCATATATTTGGAATTATTAGAGTTTATTCGTATCAGATACATTCGATATACATGAATTGAAGCCAATTGTGATCGATTGTCACTTTGTGTTTATTGCATATTCTCGAAATCTATTGACATCAATTGGAGTCCAATCACATCATTTCTCATATATTTTGAAATATTAGAGTTTATTCGTATCGGATACATTCGATATACATGAATTGAAGCCACTTGTGATCGATTGTCACTTTGTGTTGATTGCATATTTTCCAAATCTATTGACATCAATAGAAGTCGAATTACATCACTCCTCATATATTCGCAATTATTAGAGTTTATTTGTGTCAGATACATTCGATATAGATGAATTCAAGCCAATTGAGATCGATTGTCACTTTGTGTTGATTGCATATTCTCGAAATCTATTGACATTGATTGAAGTCGAATCACATCATACCTCATATATTTGGAATTATTAGAGTTTATTTGTATCGGATACATACGATATACATGAATTGAAGCCAATTGTGATCGATTGTCACTTTGTGTTGATTGCATATTCTCGAAATCTATTGACATCGATTGAAGTCGAATCACATCATTTCTCATATATTTGGAATTATTAGAGATCATTTATATCAGATACATTCGATATACATGAATTGAAGCCAATTGTGATCGATTGTCAATTTGTGTTTATTGCATATTCTCGAAATCTATTGACATCAATTGGAGTCGAATCACATCATTTCTCATATATTTGAAAATATTAGAGTTTATTTGTATCAGATACATTCGATATACATGAATTGAAGCCAATTGTGATCGATTGTCACTTTGTGTTGATTGCATATTTTCCAAATCTATTGACATCAATAGAATTCGAATTACATCTTTTCTCATATATTTGCAATTATTAGAGTTTATTTGTGACAGATACATTCGATATAGATGAATTCAAGCCAATTGAGATCGATTGTCACTTTGTGTTGATTGCATATTCTCGAAATCTATTGACATTGATTGAAGTCGAATCACATCATACCTCATATATTTGGAATTATTAGAGTTTATTTGTATCGGATACATACGATATACATGAATTGAAGCCAATTGTGATCGATTGTCACTTTGTGTTGATTGCATATTCTCGAAATCTATTGACATCGATTGAAGTCGAATCACATCATATCTTATATATTTGGAAGTATCAGAGTTATTTGTATCAGAGTTATTTGTATCAGATTCATTCGATATACATGAATTGAAGCCAATTGTGATCGATTGTCACTTTGTGTTGATTGCATATTCTCGAAATCTACTGACATCAATTGGAGTCGAATCACATTATTTCCCATATATTTGGAAATATTAGAGTTTATTTGTATCAGATACATTCGATATACAAGAATTGAAGCCAATTGTGATCGATTGTCATTTTGTGTTAATTGTATATTCTCGAAATCTTTTGATGTCAATTCAAGTCGAATCACATCATTCCTCATATAATTGGAATTATTAGAATTTATTTATATCAGATACATTCGATATACATGAATTGAAGCCAATTGTGATCGATTGTCACTTTGTGTTAATTGTATATTCTCTAAATCTATTGATATCGATTGAAGTCGAATCACATCATATCTCATATATTTGGAAGTATCAGAGTTTATTTGTATCAGATACATTGGATATACATGAATTGAAGCCAATTTTGATCGATTGTCACTTTGTGTTGATTGCATATTCTCGAAATCTATTGACATTAATTGGAGTCGAATCACATCATTTCTCATATAGTTGCAATTATTAGAGTTTATTTGTGTCAGATACATTCGATATAGATGAATTCAAGCCAATTGTGATCGATTGTCATTTTGTGTTAATTGTATATTCTCGAAATCTATTGAAGTCAATTCAAGTCGAATCACATCATTCCTCATATATTTGGAATTATTAGTGTTTATTTATATCAGATACATCCGATATTCATGAATTCAAGCCAATTGTGATCGATTGTCACTTTGTGTTAATTGTATATTCTCGAAATCTCTTGACATCGATTGAAGTCGAATCACATCATATCTCATATATTTGGAATATCAGAAATTATTTGTATCAGATACATTCGATATACATGAATTGAAGCCAATTGTGATTGATTGTCACTTTGTGTTGATTGCATATTCTCGAAATCTATTGACATTGATTGGTGTCGAATCACATCATTCCTCATATATTTGGAATTATTAGAGTTTATTTGTATCAGATTCATTTGATATACATGAAATGGGGCCAAATGAGATAGATTGTCACTTTGTGTTAATTGTATATTCTCGAAATCTTTTGACGTCTATTGATGTCAAATCACATCCTTCCTCATATATTTGGAATTATTAGAGTTCATTCGTATCAGATACATTCGATATACATGAATTGAAGCGAATTGTGATCGATTGTCACTTTGTGTTAATTGTATATTCTCGAAATCTATTGACATCGATTGAAGTCGAATCACATCATATCTCATATATTTGGAAGTATCAGAGTTTCTTTGTATCAGATACATTCGATATACATGAATTGAAGCCAATTGTGATCGATTGTCACTTTGTGTTGATTGCATATTCTCGAAATATATTGACATTGATTGGTGTCAAATCACATCCTTCCTCATATATTTGGAATTATTAGAGTTTATTTGTATCCGATTCATTCGATATACATGAATTGGGGCCAAACGAGTTCGATTGTAATTTGTGTTAATTGTATGTTCTCGAAATCAATTGACATCAATTGAAGTCGAATCACATCATTTCTCATATATCTGGAATTATTAGAGTTGATTTGTGTCAGATACATTCGATACAGATGAATTCAAGCCAATTGTGATCGATTGTCATTTTGTGTTAATTGTATATTCTCGAAATCTATTGAAGTCAATTCAAGTCGAATCACATAATTCCTCATATATTTGAAATTATTAGAGTTTATTTATATCAGATACATCCGATATACATGAATTCAAGCCAATTGTGATCGATCGCCACTTTGTGATAATTGTATATTCTCGAAATCTCTTGACATCGATTGAAGTCGAATCACATCATTTCTCATACATCTGGAATTATTAGAGTAGATTTGTGTCAGATACATTCGATACAGATGAATTCAAGCCAATTGTGATCGATTGTCATTTTGTGTTAATTGTATATTCTCGAAATCTATTGAAGTCAATTCAAGTCGAATCACATAATTCCTCATATATTTGAAATTATTAGAGTTTATTTATATCAGATACATCCGATATACATGAATTCAAGCCAATTGTGATCGATTGTCACTTTGAGTTATTTGTATATTCTCGAAATCTTTTGACATCGATTGAAATCGAATCACATCATATCTCATATATTTGGAAGTATCGGAGTTTATTTGTATCAGATACATTCGATATACATGAATTGAAGCAATTGTGATCGATTGTCACTTTGTGTTGATTGCATATTTTCCAAATCTATTGACATCAATTGAAGTCGTATCACATCATTTCTCATATATAAGGAATTATTAGAGTTTATTTGTGTCAGACACATTCGATATACATGAATTGAAGCCAATTGTGATCGATTGTCACTTTGTGTTGATTGCATAATTTCGAAATCTACTGACATCAATTGGACTCGAATCACATCATTTCTCATATATTTGGATATATTAGAGTTTATTTTTATCAGATACATTCGATATACTTGAATTGAAGCCAATTGTGATCGATTGTCATTTTGTGTTAATTGTATATTCTCGAAATCTATTGATGTCAATTCAAGTCGAATCACATCATTCCTCATATATTTGGAATTATTAGAGTTTATTCGTATCAGATACATTCGATATACATGAATTGAAGCCAATTGTGATCGATTGTCACTTTGTGTTAATTGTATATTCTCGAAATCTGAAGTCGAATCACATCATTCCTCATATATTTGGAATTATTAGAGTATATTTGTATCAGATTCATTCGATATACATGAATTGGGGCCAAATGAGATCGGTTGTCACTTTGTGTTAATTGTATATTCTCGAAATCTATTGACGTCTATTGATGTCAAATCACATCCTTCCTCATATATTTGGAATTATTAGAGTTTATTCGTATCAGATACATTCGATATACATGAATTGATGCCAATTGTGATCGATTGTCACTTTGTGTTGATTGCGTATTTTCCAGATCTATTGACATCAATTTAATTCGAATTACATCATTTCTCATATATCTGGAATTATTAGAGTTTAATTGTATCAGATACATTCTATATACATGAATTGAAGCCAATTGTGATCGATTGTCACTTTGTGTTGATTGCATATTTCCGAAATCTATTGACATTGATTGGAGTCGAATCACATCATTCCTCATATATTTGGAAATATTAGAGTTTATTTGTATCAGATTCATTCGATATACATGAATTGGAGCCAAATAAGATCGATTGTCACTTTATGTTAATTGTAT
The DNA here is from genome assembly GCF_026250575.1 of Diorhabda carinulata. Classification (NCBI taxonomy): domain Eukaryota; kingdom Metazoa; phylum Arthropoda; class Insecta; order Coleoptera; family Chrysomelidae; genus Diorhabda; species Diorhabda carinulata. Next base: position 3,744,056 of record NC_079473.1, on the reverse strand, counting down.
ATTCTCGAAATCTATTGACGTCTATTGATGTCAAATCACAACTTTCCTCATATATTTGGAATTATTAGAGTTTATTCGTATCAGATACATTCAATATACATGAATTGAAGCCAATTGTGATCGATTGTCACTTTGTGTTGATTGCATATTCTCGGAATCTATCGACATCAATTGGAGTCGAATCACATCATTTCTCATATATTTGGAAATATTAGAGTTTATTTGTGTCAAATACATTCGATATACATGAATTGAAGCCAATTGTGTTCGATTGTCACTATGTGTTGATTGCATATTCTCGAAATCTATTGACATTGATTGGTGTCGAATCACATCATTCCTCATATATTTGGAATTATAAGAGTTTATTCGTATCAGATACATTCGATATATATGAATTGAAGCCAACTGTGATCGATTGTCACTTTGTGTTGATTGCATATTCTCGAAATCTATTGAAATTGATTTGAGTCGAATCACATCATTCCTCATATAATTGGAATTATAAGAGTTTATTTGTATCAGATTCATTCGATATACATGAATTGGGGCCAAATGAGATCGATTGGAACTTTGTGTTAATTGTATATTCTCGAAATCTATTGACGTCTATTGATGTCAAATCAAATCATATCTCATATATTTGGAAGTATCAGAGTTTATTTGTACCAGATACATTCGATATACATGAATTGAAGCCAACTGTGATCGATTGTCCTTTTGTGTTGATTGCATATTCTCGAAATCTATTAACATCGATTGAAGTCGAATCACATCATATCTCATATATTTGGAAGTATCAGAGTTTATTTAAATCAGATACATCCGATATACATGAATTGAAGCCAACTGTGATCGATTGTCACTTTGTGTTGATTGCATATTCTCGAAATCTATTGACATTGATTGGAGTCGAATCACATCATTCCTCATATATTTGGAATTATTAGAGTAAATTTGTATCAGATCCATTCGATATACATGAATTGGGGCCAAATGAGATCGATTGTCACTTTGTGTTAATTGTATATTCTCGAAATCTGTTGACGTCTATTGATGTCAAATCACATCCTTCCTCATATAATTGGAATTATTAGAGTTTATTTGTATCAGATACATTCGATATACATGAATTGAAGCCAATTGTGATCGATTGTCACTTTGTGTTAATTATATATTCTCGAAATCCATTGACGTCTATTGATGTCAAATCACATCCTTCCTCATATATTTGAAATTATTAGAGTTTATTCGTATCAGATACATTCGATATACATGAATTGAAGCCAATTGTGATCGATTGTCACTTTGTGTTAATTGTATATTCTCGAAATCTATTGATGTCAATTCAAGTCGAATCACATCATTCCTCATATATTTGGAATTATCACAGTTTATTTATATCGGATACATCCGATATACATGAATTCAAGCCAATTGTTAATCGATTGTCACTTTGTGTTAATTGTATATTCTCGAAATCCATTGATATCCATTGAAGTCGAATCACATCATATCTCATATATTTGGAAGTATCAGAGTTTATTTGTATCAGATACATTCGATATATATGAATTGAAGCCAATTGTGATCGATTGTCACTTTGTGTTGATTACATATTTCTAAAATCTATTGACATTGATTGGAGTCGAATCACATCATTCCTCATATATTTGAAATTATTAGAGTTTATTTGTATCAGATTCATTCGATATACATGAATTGGGGCCAAATGAGATCGATTGTCACTTTGTGTTAATTGTATATTCTCGAAATCTATTGACGTCTATTGATGTCAAATCACATCCTTCCTCAGATATTTGGAATTATTAGAGTTTATTTGTATCAGATTCATCCGATATACATGAACTGAAGCCAATTGTGATCGATCGTCCTATGTGTTAATTATAAATTCTCGAAATCCATTGACGTCTATTGATGTCAAATCACATCTTTCCTCATATATTTGGAATTATTAGAGTTTATTCGTATCAGATACATCCGATATACATGAATTGAAGCCAATTGTGATCGATTGTCATTTTGTGTTAATTGTATATTCTCGAAATCTGAAGTCGAATCACATCCTTCCTCATATATTTGGAATTATTAGAGTTTATTCGTATCAGATACATTCGATATACATGAATTGATGCCAATTGTGATCGATTGTCACTTTGTGTTGATTGCATATTCTCGAAATCTATTGACGCCTATTGATGTCAAATCACACACTTCCTCATATATTTGGAATTATTAGAGTTTAATTGTATCTGATACATTGGATATACATGAATTGAAGCCAATTGTGATCGATTGTCACTTTGTGTTGATTGCATATGTCCGAAATCTATTGACATTGATTGGAGTCGAATCACATCATTCCTCATATATTTGGAATTATAAGAGTTTATTCGTATCAGATACATTCGATATACATGAATTGAAGCCAATTGTGATCGATTGTCACTTTGTGTTGATTGCATATTCTCGAAATCTATTGACATTGATTGGAGTCGAATCACATCCTTCCTCATATATTTGGAATTAATAGTGGTTATTCGTATCAGATACATTCGATATACATGAATTGAAGCCAATTGTGATCGATTGTCACTTTGTGTTGATTGCATATTCTCGAAATCCATTGACGTCTATTGATGTCAAATCACATCCTTCCTCATATATTTGGAATTATTAGAGTTTATTCGTATCAGATACATTCGATATACATGAATTAAAGCCAATTGTGATCGATTGTCTCTTTGTGTTAATTGTATATTCTCTAAATCTATTGACGTCTATTGATGTCAAAACACATTCTTCCTCATATATTTGGGATTATTAGAATTTATTTGTATCAGATACATTCGATATACATGAATTGAAGCCAATTGTGATCGATTGTCACTATGTGTTGATTGCATATTCTCGAAATCTATTGACATTGATTGGAGTCGTATCACATCATTCCTCATATATTTGGAATTATTAGAGTTTATTTGTATCAGATTCATTCGAAATACATGAATTGGGGGCAGATAAGATCGATTGTCACTTTGTGTTAATTGTATATTCTCGAAATCTATTGACGTCTATTGATGTCAAATCACAACCTTCCTCATATATTTGGAATTATTAGAGTTTATTCGTATCAGATACATTCAATATACATGAATTGAAGCCGATTGTGATCGATTGTCACTTTGTGTTGATTGCATATTCTCGAAATCTATCGACTATCAATTGGAGGCGAATCACATCATTCCTCATATATTTGGAATTATTAGAGTTTATTTGTATCAGATTCATCTGATATACATGAAATGGAGCCAAATGAGATCGATTGTCACTTTGTATTAATTGTATATTCTCGAAATCTATCGACGTCTATTGATGTCAAATCACATCCTTCCTCATACATTTGGAATTATTAGAATTTATTCGTATCAGATACATTCGATATACATGAATTGAAGCCAATTGTGATCGATTGTCACTTTGTGTTAATTGTATATTCTCGAAATCTGAAGTCGAATCACATCATTCCTCATATATTTGGAATTATTAGAGTTTATTCGTATCAGATACATTCGATATACATGAATTGAAGCCAATTGTGATCGATTGTCACTTTGTGTTGATTGCATATTCTCGAAATCTATTGACGTCTATTGATGTCAAATCACATCCTTCCTCATATATTTGGAATTAATAGTGGTTATTCGTATCAGATACATTCGATATACATGAATTGAAGCCAATTGTGATCGATTGTCACTATGTGTTGATTGCATATTCTCGAAATCTATTGACATTGATTGGAGTCGTATCACATCATTCCTCATATATTTGGAATTATTAGAGTTTATTTGTATCAGATTCATTCGATATACATGAATTGGGGGCAGATAAGATCGATTGTCACTTTGTGTTAATTGTATATTCTCGAAATCTATTGACGTCTATTGATGTCAAATCACAACCTTCCTCATATATTTGGAATTATTAGAGTTTATTCGTATCAGATACATTCAATATACATGAATTAAAGCCGATTGTGATCGATTGTCACTTTGTGTTGATTGCATATTCTCGAAATCTATCGACTATCAATTGGAGTCGAATCACATCATTCCTCATATATTTGGAATTATTAGAGTTTATTTGTATCAGATTCATTCGATATACATGAAATGGAGCCAAATGAGATCGATTGTCACTTTGTATTAATTGTATATTCTCGAAATCTATCGACGTCTATTGATGTCAAATCACATCCCTCCTCATACATTTGGAATTATTAGAATTTATTCGTATCAGATACATTCGATATACATGAATTGAAGCCAATTGTGATCGATTGTCACTTTGTGTTAATTGTATATTCTCGAAATCTGAAGTCGAATCACATCATTCCTCATATATTTGGAATTATTAGAGTTTATTCGTATCAGATACATTCGATATACATGAATTGAAGCCAATTGTGATCGATTGTCACTTTGTGTTGATTGCATATTCTCGAAATCTATTGACGTCTATTGATGTCAAATCACATCCTTCCTCATATATTTGGAATTATTAGAGTTTATTCGTATCAGATACATTCGATATACATGAATTGAAGCCAATTGTGATCGATTGTCACTTTGTGTTGATTGCATATTCTCGAAATCTATTGACGTCTATTGATGTCAAATCACATCCTTCATCATATATTCGGAATTATTAGAGTTTATTCGTATCAGATACATTCGATATACATAAATTGAAGCCAATTGTGATCGATTGTCACTTTGTGTTGATTGCATATTTCCGGAATCTATTGACATTGATTGGAGTCGAATCACATCATTCCTCATATATTTGGAATTATTAGAGTTTATTTGTATCAGATTCATTCGATATACATGAATTGGGGGCAAATAAGATCGATTGTCACTTTGTGTTAATTGTATATTCTCGAAATCTATTGACGTCTATTGATGTCAAATCACAACCTTCCTCATATATTTGGAATTATTAGAGTTCATTCGTATCAGATACATTCAATATACATGAATTGGGGAAAAATAAGATCGATTGTCACTTTGTGTTAATTGCATATTCTCGAAATCTATCGACATCAATTGGAGTCGAATCACATCATTCCTCATATATTTGGAATTATTAGAGTTTATTTGTATCAGATTCATTCGATATACATGAATTGAAGCCAATTGTGATCGATTGTCACTTTGTGTTGATTATATATTCTCGAAATCTATTGAAGTCTATTGATGTCAAATCACATCCTTCCTCATATATTTGGAATTATTAGAGTTTATTCGTATCAGATACATTCGATATACATGAATTGAAGCCAATTGTGATCGATTGTCACTTTGTGTATTATAGTTATTATTAACACGTTCACATTAACACTTATTTGTAAGAAAATTTTTTACATAGCTTTAACAACAGAACTTATTATATATTTCATTTCTTCCATTCGCTCAGTAGTCGGTTGGTCGGACAGCGTTGCCAGTTTTCATGAGTTTTGAATTAATTCTGGCGTGAACATACTCCCCGCGTTGAAAGCATAAGGATGGCTTTCAAAGGTCAACTGGAAGGGGGCAGATTTTTTGAAAGCTTCTTTTGATGATTTCTCCAGAGGGAGTTCTTATAGAAGCGACCCTAGCGATACCGTCAGGGCCTCTATGGAGCTTGCTGATTCTACCTAATAACCACTGAGTGGGCATAGTGTTCTCGCCTTTCACTAAAACGAGAGAATCTTCTACTAGATGGCCTTGGTTGGACTTCCATTTGGTGCGTCTTTGGAGCTCCGCAATGTACTCAGATTTCCATCTGTTCCAGAAGTGCTGTGCTAATTGTTGTACGAGCTGAAATCTGGAAAGTCGATTCATTTTTATGTCGGTGACATCTTGATCAGGTGCTGCAATTATTGGTCTTCCAATCAAGAAGTGAGCTGGGGTAAGAGGTCCAAAATCGTTGGGATCAGAGCTCAGTGGGCATAAAGGACGCGAATTCAAAATCGCCTCGATTTGTGCGAGAACTGTGGCAAATTCTTCAAATGATAAATGAACTTGGGTCAAAACGCGCCTTAAATGATGCTTTACGCTTTTGACAGCTGCTTCCCACAAACCTCCGAAATGAGGAGAGTAGGGTGGTATAAACCTCCACTCTATGTTCTGAGAGCTACATTTCTCGATTATAGTGTTGCTGCCATGTTTTAGAAAATCCTTTAGCTCTCGCTGTGCCCCGACGAAGCTTGTTCCATTGTCGGACAATATTTTTGATGGTTTGCCTCGTCTAGAGACAAAACGATATAGCGCTTGAATAAATGATTCTGAAGAAAGGCTAGAAATCAATTCCAAATGGACTGCTTTAGTTGATAAACAAATAAATACGCCAATATAACATTTACTTAAACGACAACCTCTACCTTTCTTATCGTTAATCATAAATGGCCCCGCGTAATCAACTCCCACTATTGAAAATGCACTAGAAGGATTAGTTCTATCGCGCGGTAAGTTGGCCATAATTGGCTGTATGGTTTTAGCATTGAATTTGAAGCATTTCACACAATTCTTAACAGTCTTTCGTGCAAGATTTCTACCGGATATAACCCAGTAATTTTCTCTTATAGTGCTTAAGAGCAGCTGAGGGCCGCCATGCAATAGGCGTTCATGTTCTTGTAAAAATAGTAGCTTTGAAAAATGATGCTTTGAATTGATCAAAATTGGATGCCTTTTGTCAAAGGAGTAATTTGAATGTTTTAGTCGCCCTCCTACGCGTAGCAAACCATCGGGTTCTAGAAAGGGACTAAGACTTAATAGATTACTATGGGAGCTCAAAGGCTTGTTATTTTTCAATGTTTCAATTTCGGTAGAATACGATTGAGATTGACAAATTCGAATGAGACATTTTAGAGAATCACTTAACTCCTGTACTGTAAGAGAACCGCCTCTTCTGCGATTTCTCTGAAGACAATTATCCTTAAATCGTAAAATGTATGCCATTGTTCGTTGCATTCTTGAGAAATTTGAGAAACGTTCAAAGGGAAAACTCAGAGTAGGGGGCGCAACATTGGTCAGAAGACTGGATTTAAGTTCAGGTAAATCATGAACCACCTCCAGCTTGTCATTGGGCCAAAAACTTGGGTCCTTAGCTAGCCAAGTAGGGCCGCGCCACCACAAATCAGAGTTTAAAATTTGACTAGGATATATTCCCCTTGAAGCAATATCTGCTGGATTATCGTGGGTGGGGATGTGCCTCCAATCGGCGTGTTTAGTGAGGGACTGAATTTCTGCCACTCTATGGGCCGTGAATGTTTTTAGCAGATTCGGGCTTGTGCGTACCCAAGCTAGAGTTATAGTTGAGTCCGACCAAAGTGTGAAAGATTTGAATTGAATTTTCAAAGCAGTTTTAGCTTTATCTGTTAGGCGGGCTAGAAGCAATGCTGCGCATAATTCCAACCGCGGGATTGGTATTGTTTTTATAGGTGCCACCTTTGCCTTGGCGCATAACAGGGATACATGAACCTTTTGATCGGAATCAATACTTCTCAAATAAACACAGGCTCCGTAAGCCTTTTCCGAAGCGTCAGCGAAACCATGCAGTTGTAATTCAACAGCATTCTTGCAAATAGCTTGTCTGTTTAACTCAAGATCGTTCAAAATAAGAAGCTCCTTCTCCAACCTTACCCAATTTTCAGATATAGCTTTTGGAATAGCGTCATCCCAAGCTAATTTATTTTCCCATAATTTTTGCATTATCATTTTTGCGATAATAGTACATGGGCTTAGTAAACCAAGGATGTCGAATATTTTTGATATAGTAGATAAAATTGTGCGTTTTGTGACCTTTGTACCTATAGGATTGGTATAAATTTTATATTGAAGCTTATCGTTATTGCAAACCCATATCAAGCCTAATGTTTTTGTTTTGCCATCATGCGCAAATTCTAGTATATCGGATTTTAAATCATTTGAACTTATATTTTTGAGCGCGTTGGTGTCGTTAGAGCACCATTTTCGGAGTGCGAAACATCCCGATTTAAGAGTGTCACTTATCGCTTTACATATGTATTGCGCATGCTCAAGTGTAGGTGCACCTGTTAACAGGTCATCTACATAAAAGTCGTGCTTAATGATTTCGGCTATTTCCGGGTTCATTTCTTGAATATCCTCAGCGAGTTTAGCTAAACAGCGTATTGCAAGATAACTGGCAGAGGCTTGCCCGTATGTAACGGTATTTAGCTGGTAGACTTCCAGGTTATCACTCGGATTTTCGCGCCATACAATTTTTTGCAAATGCCTTTGCTCGGGCGTTATTGAAATTTGCCGGTACATTTTAACTATGTCTGCCGAAACTACATAGTTATATTTCCTAAACCTTAAGACTATTGATAGTAAATCGTCTTGTAAAACGGGTCCAATGACTTGAATATTGTTGAAGGATAGACCGTTGCTAGAGGGCGCTGATGCATCGAAAACTACCCGTAGTTTTGTGGTCAAACTCTCTTCTCTCAAAACTCCGTGATGCGGCATGAAATATTCGAAGCTTGAATCATTGCCGTTACAAATTGTCATATGGCCTAGCTCTTTATACTCGTTCATAAATTGTATATATCTGCTGTGCAGCATTGGATCTCTCCTGAATTTTCGTTCTAATGCATAGAAACGTTTTTCGGCTTGAGCTTTCGACTCACCTAAACTAGAAGGTTGTTGCTTCAAAGGTATAGTGACTGTAAAACGTCCGTTCGCGTCTCTGGTAGTAGTTTTGATGAAATTGTCCTCGCAAAATTGTTCATCTGGAGAAAGTTGTCGCGTGCTAGATATTTCCTCGATTTCCCAAAATTTGGCTATTGAATTTAATAATTCCTGGTTTATACTTAAATTACAAGAAGCCTTTTCAACGTTGTTAGTACTTATTTGCCCAGATACAACCCAACCTAGCACTGTATCAATTAATAGCGGCATATTTTTTCCTAACGAAATTTTGTTATTGCTTAAGATTGTCCAAAATAGGTCCGCGCCAATGAGCATGTCTACTGGTCCGGGAATATTGAATTGTGGATCAGCTAGCTTTAGATCACCTGGAATCGCCCAAGATTGCGTGTTGATTCGACAACACGGCATCACACTTGTAATCTCTTTTAGAATATAACAATTGCCATGCGCTTTAAAATTGGTATGTATAGATTTAAATGAAACCTTACACCTTTTACTGACCTTTGAAATATTGTTTGAAATTCCGAAAATTGAAAGATCTGTTTTATGTGTCGCAATATTCAAACGCTTTTGCAAATCCTCCGTTATAAAGGAAGTTTGAGAACCACAATCTAATAACGCTCTTGCTTTGTGAAAATTATTGAAATTGTCTGAAATGAGTAAACAGGCGGTAGATAATAGCACCTGCCCCGCCGCTGGTACCACTACGCCACTGCTTAGTGCTGCGGAACTTGAGCTCGCGTTGTCCGCTATCTCGAGTTTTTCATGCAAAATTGTATTGTGCCAAGCTTTACACACTTTGCAAGGCCCTAATTTACACTGTTTGACAGAGTGACCCGAACGCAAACAGTTATGGCAAAGATTTGATTTTTTGACAAAATCTTTTTTTTGTGTTATTGTTAATCCGAGAAACTCTGCACAACGATATATTGAATGCTCTTTCTTGCAATAGGAGCATGTATATGTACTTGAGGTCAATGACCTTACTCTACTTTGTTTATTGAATTTATTTTCCTCATTACTAAATTTTGAATCTGATTTATTTAAACTGAGACTGTTCTTTGATTCTAACATATTAAGAAAATTGGAACGTTTTTGTAAAAATTGTAGGAATTTATCTAACTTTGGCAATTCTTCCTGATCTCTATTTTCCCTTTCCCATTCAAGGTTTGAGCTAGTATCTAATTTATTAGTAATCCAAAAAATTAGTAGAGGATCCCAATTAGTTATATTTTGCCCCAATTGTTCAATAGATCCCAAATGTTTGTGAATATCGTCAGCTAAATTTTGTAGTTTTTCAGCTGTCGGTTTTTGTATATTTTCTAATGAAAAAATAGCTCTAATATGTTCATATATTAATTTTTTAGTATTGTCAAATCTTTTTGAAATTGTGGCCCATGCCACTTCATAATTGTCGGCCGTATATTTGATTTTGGAAATGGACGCCGCTGCTGTTCCTCCTAGTGCACTTCGCAAGTAATAAAATTTTTGAATATTATCTAATTTTTTACTATCATGAATAAGGCATTTATATGTGTCCCTGAATTCTAACCAATCTTCAAAGTTTCCACTGAATTTAGGAAGTGATATATCCGGAAGCTTTATACCCTCGTTTTTACAACAAGCTTTGTCTGAAATCACGCTAAGATTTGTATCATTATCGTGATTATTGTAGCTTTGTAAAATGTTTTTAGCAACAGCGATTGCATCATAATATGAATTTTCAAATCTCTCTCGTTCGATTAATTGCTCATCTAAATTTATATCATCCTGTAACTCTATTTCTAATTGATATGATTTGAATTCGTCAAGATAATTTTCGGCATCACGTAACCTATCTTTTAATTTTGTAACTTCTGTTTGGCTTAAATTAGATATAGTTGCAAATTCATTTACCGCTTTTGTGAAAATAGTTAACTGAGCTTTAATTACACCTCTTTTCTTTATTAGTTTGCCAAGTTCTGCCATTTTATATTGTCAAATTGTTCAAGCACAAACAGAGAAGCTTTGAAATCGCAAATGGAAAGAAAAATTCGGAAAGAAATAATTTGGAACAAACTCACTCTGATTTCGGTCGAACTGCCTGATTCTTGCAATTGAACTAGTCGGCCAGTTGAGTTGATGTCTGGTCGCCGTGATATTGTATCGACTACTTGTTTGGTCGATCACTTTGCACTCGTTGATAGTTGCTTGCAGCACGTGGTAAATTGTTTTTGGGTTATAGTTGTTAATAATATATTGTTTATTGCGAATTTTCACTGGTTTTGTTTATAATCCGCTCGTAAGGACCATGTTTTGTATTATAGTTATTATTAACACGTTCACATTAACACTTATTTGTAAGAAAATTTTTTACATAGCTTTAACAACAGAACTTATTATATATTTCATTTCTTCCATTCGCTCAGTAGTCGGTTGGTCGGACAGCGTTGCCAGTTTTCATGAGTTTTGAATTAATTCTGGCGTGAACACTTTGTGTTGATTGCATATTTTCGAAATCTATTGACGTCAATTCAAGTCAAATCACATCATTCCTCATATATTCGAAATTATTAGAGTTTATTTGTATCAGATACATTCGATATACATGAATTGAACCAATTGTGATCGATTGTCATTTTGTGTTATTTGTATATTCTCGAAATCTATTGAAGTCAATTCAAGTCGAATCACATCATTCCTCATATATTTGGAATTATTAGAGTTTATTTATATCAGATACATCCGATATTGATGAATTCAAGACAATTGTGATCGATTGTCATTTTGTGTTAATTGTATATTCTCGAAATCTATTGAAGTCAATTTAAGTCGAATCACATCATTCCTCATATATTTGGAATTATTAGAGTTTATTTGTATCAGATTCATTTGATATACTTGAATTGGGGCCAAATGAGATCGATTGTCAATTTTGTTAATTGTATATTCTCGAAATCTATTGAAGTCAATTTAAGTCGAATCACATCATTCCTCATATATTTGGAATTATTAGAGTTTATTTGTATCAGATTCATTTGATATACTTGAATTGGGGCCAAATGAGATCGATTGTCAATTTTGTTAATTGTATATTCTCGAAATCTATTGACATCGATTGAAATCGAATCACATCATATCTCATATATTTGGAAGTATCAGAGTTTATTTGTATCAGATACATTCGATATACATGAATTGAAGCCAATTCTGATCGATTGTCACTTTGTGTTAATTGTATATTCTCGAAATCTATTGACATCAATTGAAGTCGAATTACATCATTTCTCGTATATTTGCAATTATTGAAGTTTATTTGTGTCAGATACATTCGATATAGATGAATTCAAGCCAATTGAGATCGATTGTCACTTTGTGGTGATTGCATATTACCGAAATCTATTGACATTGATTGGAGTCGAATCACATCATTTCTCATATATTTGGATGTATTCGAGTTCATTTGTGTCAGATTCATTCGATATACATGAATTGAAGCCAATTGCGATCGATTGTCACTTTGTGTTGATTGCTTATTTCGAAATCTATTGACGTCAATTCAAGTCGAATCACAACATTCCTCATATATTTGGAATTATTAGAGTTTATTTGTGTCAGATACATTCGATATACATGAATTGAACCAATTGTGGTCGATTGTCACTTTGTGTTGATTGCATATTCTCGAAATCTATTGACATCAATTGGAGTCGAATCACATCATTTCTAATATATTTGCAATTATTAGAGTTTATTCGTATCAGATACATTCGATATACATGAATTGAAGCCAATTGTGATCGATTGTCACTTTGTGTTGATTGCATATTCTCGAAATCTATTGATATCAATTGAAGTCGAGTCACATCTTATCTCATATATTTGGAAGTATCAGAGTTTATTTGTATCAGATACATTCGATATACATTAATTGGGGCCAAATGAGATCGATTGTCATTTTGTGTTAATTGTATATTCTCGAAATCTATTGACGTCTATTGATGTCAAATCACATCCTTCCTCATATATTTGGAATTATTAGAGTTTATTTGTATCAGATTCATTCGATATACATGAATTGGGGCCAAATGAGATCAATTGTCACTTTGTGTTAATTGTATATTCTCGAAATCTATTGACGTCTATTGATGTCAAATCACATCCTTTCTCATATATTTGGAATTATTATAGTTTATTCGTATCAGATACATTCGATATACATGAATTGGAGCCAATTGTGATAGATTGTCACTTTGTGTTGATTGCATATTCTCGAAATTTATTGACATCGATTGAAATCGAATCACATCATATCTCATATATTTGGAAGTATCAGAGTTTATTTGTATCAGATACATTCGATATACATCAATTGGGGCCAAATGTGATCGATTGTCACTTTGTGTTAATTGTATATTCTCGAAATCTATTGACGTCTATTGATGTCAAATCACATCCTTCCTCATATATTTGGAATTATTAGAGTTTATTTGTATCAGATTCATTCGATATACATGAATTGGGGCCAAATGAGATCGATTGTCACTTTGTGTTGATTGTATATTCTCGAAATCTATTGACGTCTATTGATGTCAAATCACATCCTTCCTCATATATTTGGAATTATTATAGTTTATTCGTATCAGATACATTCGATATACATGAATTGAAGCCAATTGTGATCGATTGTCACTTTGTGTTGATTGCATATTCTCGAAATCTATTGACATCAATTGAAGTCGAATCACATCATTTCTCATATATCTGGAATTATTAGAGTGTATTTGTGTCAGATACATTCGATATAGATAAATTCAAGCCAATTGTGATCGATTGTCACTTTGTGGTGATTGCATATTTCCGAAATCTATTGACATCAATTGAAGTCGAATCACATCATTTCTTATATATGGGGAATTATTAGAGTTTATTTGTGTCAGATACATTCGATATACATGAATTGAAGCCAATTGTGATCGATTGTCACTTTGTGTTAATTGTATATTCTCGAAATCTATTGACATCAATTGAAGTCAAATTACATCATTTCTTGTATATTTGCAATTATTGAAGTTTATTTGTGTCAGATACATTCGATATAGATGAATTCAAGCCAATTGAGATCGATTGTCACGTTGTGGTGATTGCATATTACCGAAATCTATTGACAATGATTGGAGTCGAATCACATCATTTCTCATATATTCGGATGTATTCGAGTTCATTTGTGACAGATTCATTCGATATACATGAATTGAAGCCAATTGCGATCGATTGTCACTTTGTGTTGATTGCATATTTTCGAAATCTATTGACGTCAATTCAAGTCAAATCACATCATTCCTCATATATTCGAAATTATTAGAGTTTATTTGTATCAGATACATTCGATATACATGAATTGAACCAATTGTGATCGATTGTCATTTTGTGTTATTTGTATATTCTCGAAATCTATTGAAGTCAATTCAAGTCGAATCACATCATTCCTCATATATTTGGAATTATTAGAGTTTATTTATATCAGATACATCCGATATTGATGAATTCAAGACAATTGTGATCGATTGTCATTTTGTGTTAATTGTATATTCTCGAAATCTATTGAAGTCAATTTAAGTCGAATCACATCATTCCTCATATATTTGGAATTATTAGAGTTTATTTGTATCAGATTCATTTGATATACTTGAATTGGGGCCAAATGAGATCGATTGTCAATTTTGTTAATTGTATATTCTCGAAATCTATTGAAGTCAATTTAAGTCGAATCACATCATTCCTCATATATTTGGAATTATTAGAGTTTATTTGTATCAGATTCATTTGATATACTTGAATTGGGGCCAAATGAGATCGATTGTCAATTTTGTTAATTGTATATTCTCGAAATCTATTGACATCGATTGAAATCGAATCACATCATATCTCATATATTTGGAAGTATCAGAGTTTATTTGTATCAGATACATTCGATATACATGAATTGAAGCCAATTCTGATCGATTGTCACTTTGTGTTAATTGTATATTCTCGAAATCTATTGACATCAATTGAAGTCGAATTACATCATTTCTCGTATATTTGCAATTATTGAAGTTTATTTGTGTCAGATACATTCGATATAGATGAATTCAAGCCAATTGAGATCGATTGTCACTTTGTGGTGATTGCATATTACCGAAATCTATTGACATTGATTGGAGTCGAATCACATCATTTCTCATATATTTGGATGTATTCGAGTTCATTTGTGTCAGATTCATTCGATATACATGAATTGAAGCCAATTGCGATCGATTGTCACTTTGTGTTGATTGCTTATTTCGAAATCTATTGACGTCAATTCAAGTCGAATCACAACATTCCTCATATATTTGGAATTATTAGAGTTTATTTGTGTCAGATACATTCGATATACATGAATTGAACCAATTGTGGTCGATTGTCACTTTGTGTTGATTGCATATTCTCGAAATCTATTGACATCAATTGGAGTCGAATCACATCATTTCTAATATATTTGCAATTATTAGAGTTTATTCGTATCAGATACATTCGATATACATGAATTGAAGCCAATTGTGATCGATTGTCACTTTGTGTTGATTGCATATTCTCGAAATCTATTGATATCAATTGAAGTCGAGTCACATCTTATCTCATATATTTGGAAGTATCAGAGTTTATTTGTATCAGATACATTCGATATACATTAATTGGGGCCAAATGAGATCGATTGTCATTTTGTGTTAATTGTATATTCTCGAAATCTATTGACGTCTATTGATGTCAAATCACATCCTTCCTCATATATTTGGAATTATTAGAGTTTATTTGTATCAGATTCATTCGATATACATGAATTGGGGCCAAATGAGATCGATTGTCACTTTGTGTTAATTGTATATTCTCGAAATCTATTGACGTCTATTGATGTCAAATCACATCCTTTCTCATATATTTGGAATTATTATAGTTTATTCGTATCAGATACATTCGATATACATGAATTGGAGCCAATTGTGATAGATTGTCACTTTGTGTTGATTGCATATTCTCGAAATTTATTGACATCGATTGAAATCGAATCACATCATATCTCATATATTTGGAAGTATCAGAGTTTATTTGTATCAGATACATTCGATATACATCAATTGGGGCCAAATGTGATCGATTGTCACTTTGTGTTAATTGTATATTCTCGAAATCTATTGACGTCTATTGATGTCAAATCACATCCTTCCTCATATATTTGGAATTATTAGAGTTTATTTGTATCAGATTCATTCGATATACATGAATTGGGGCCAAATGAGATCGATTGTCACTTTGTGTTGATTGTATATTCTCGAAATCTATTGACGTCTATTGATGTCAAATCACATCCTTCCTCATATATTTGGAATTATTATAGTTTATTCGTATCAGATACATTCGATATACATGAATTGAAGCCAATTGTGATCGATTGTCACTTTGTGTTGATTGCATATTCTCGAAATCTATTGACATCAATTGAAGTCGAATCACATCATTTCTCATATATCTGGAATTATTAGAGTGTATTTGTGTCAGATACATTCGATATAGATAAATTCAAGCCAATTGTGATCGATTGTCACTTTGTGGTGATTGCATATTTCCGAAATCTATTGACATCAATTGAAGTCGAATCACATCATTTCTTATATATGGGGAATTATTAGGGTTTATTTGTGTCAGATACATTCGATATACATGAATTGAAGCCAATTGTGATCGATTGTCACTTTGTGTTAATTGTATATTCTCGAAATCTATTGACATCAATTGAAGTCAAATTACATCATTTCTTGTATATTTGCAATTATTGAAGTTTATTTGTGTCAGATACATTCGATATAGATGAATTCAAGCCAATTGAGATCGATTGTCACGTTGTGGTGATTGCATATTACCGAAATCTATTGACATTGATTGGAGTCGAATCACATCATTTCTCATATATTCGGATGTATTCGAGTTCATTTGTGACAGATTCATTCGATATACATGAATTGAAGCCAATTGCGATCGATTGTCACTTTGTGTTGATTGCTTATTTCGAAATCTATTGACGTCAATTCAAGTCGAATCACAACATTCCTCATATATTTGGAATTATTAGAGTTTATTTGTCTCAGATACATTCGATATACATGAATTGAAGCCAATTGTGATCGATTGTCACTTTGTGTTGATTGCATGTTCTCGAAATCTATTGACGTCTATTGATGTCAAATCACATCATTCCCCATATATTTGGAATTATTATAGTTTATTTGTGTCAGATACATTCGATATACATGAATTGAAGCCAATTGTGATCGATTGTCATTTTGTGTTAAATGTATATCCTCGAAATCTATTGATGTCAATTCAAGTCGAATCACATCATTCCTCATATATTTGGAATTATTAGAGTTCATTTATATCAAATACATTCGATATACATGAATTGAAGCCAATTGTGATCGATTGTCACTTTGTGTTAATTGTATATTCTCGAAATCTATTGACATCAATTGAAGTCAAATTACATCATTTCTTGTATATTTGCAATTATTGAAGTTTATTTGTGTCAGATACATTCGATATAGATGAATTCAAGCCAATTGAGATCGATTGTCACTTTGTGTTGATTGCATATTCTCGAAATCTATTGACATCAATTGAAGTCGAATCACATCATTTCTCATATATCTGGAATTATTAGAGTTTATTTGTGTCAGATACATTCGATATAGATGAATTCAAGCCAATTATGATCGATTGTCACTTTGTGGTGATCGCATATTTTCGAAATCTATTGACGTCAATTCAAGTCAAATCACATCATTCCTCATATATTTGAAATTATTAGAGTTTATTTGTATCAGATACATTCGATATACATGAATTGAACCAATTGTGATCGATTGTCACTTTGTGTTGATTGCATATTCTCGAAATCTATTGACATCAATTGGAGTCGAATCACATCATTTCTCATAAATTTGCAATTATTAGAGTTTATTCGTATCAGATACATTCGATATACATGAATTGAAGCCAATTGTGATCGATTGTCACTTCGTGTTGATTGCATATTCTCGGAATCTATTGACATCAATTGAAGTCGAATTACATCATATCTCATATATTTGGAAGTATCAGAGTTTATTTGTATCAGATACATTCGATATACATTAATTGGGGCCAAATGAGATCGATTGTCATTTTGTGTTAATTGTATATTCTCGAAATCTATTGACGTCTATTGATGTCAAATCACATCCTTCCTCATATATTTGGAATTATTAGAGTTTATTTGTATCAGATTCATTCGATATACATGAATTGGGGCCAAATGAGATCGATTGTCACTTTGTGTTAATTGTATATTCTCGAAATCTATTGACGTCTATTGATGTCAAATCACATCCTTCCTCATATATTTGGAATTATGATAGTTTATTCGTATCAGATACATTCGATATACATGAATTGGAGCCAATTGTGATAGATTGTCACTTTGTGTTGATTGCATATTCTCGAAATCTATTGACATCGATTGAAATCGAATCACATCATATTTCATATATTTGGAAGTATCAGAGTTTATTTGTATCAGATACATTCGATATACATTAATTGGGGCCAAATGTGATCGATTATCACTTTGTGTTAATTGTATATTCTCGAAATCTATTGACGTCTATTGATGTCAAATCACATCCTTCCTCATATATTTGGAATTATTAGAGTTTATTTGTATCAGATTCATTCGATATACATGAATTGGGGCCAAATGAGATCGATTGTCACTTTGTGTTGATTGTATATTCTCGAAATCTATTGACGTCTATTGATGTCAAATCACATCCTTCCTCATATATTTGGAATTATTATAGTTTATTCGTATCAGATACATTCGATATACATGAATTGAGGCCAATTGTGATCGATTGTCACTTTGTGTTGATTGCATATTCTCGAAATCTATTGACATCAATTGAAGTCGAATCACATCATTTCTCATATATCTGGAATTATTAGAGTGTATTTGTGTCAGATACATTCGATATAGATAAATTCAAGCCAATTGTGATCGATTGTCACTTTGTGGTGATTGCATATTTCCGAAATCTATTGACATCAATTGAAGTCGAATCACATCATTTCTCATATATAAGGAATTTTTAGAGTTTATTTGTGTCAGATACATTCGATATAAATGGATTGAAGCCAATTGTTATAGATTGTCACTTTGTGTTGATTGCATATTCTCGAAATCTATTGACATTGAGTGGAGTCGAATCACATCATTTCTCGTATATTTGGATGTATTCGAGTTCGTTTGTGTCAGATTCATTCGATATACATGAATTGAAGCCAATTGCGATCGATTGTCATTTTGTGTTAATTGTATATTCTCGAAATCTATTGAAGTCAATTCAAGTCGAATCACATCATTTCTCATATATTTGGAATTATTAGAGTTTATTTGTATCAGATTCATTCGATATACATGAATTGGGGCCAAATGAGATCGATTGTCACTTTGTGTTAATCGTATATTCTCGAAATCTATTGACGTCTATTGATGTCAAATCACATCCATCCTCATATATTTGGAATTATTAGAGTTTATTCGTATCAGATACATTCGATGTACATGAATTGAAGCCAATTGTGATCGATTGTCACTTTGTGTTGATTGCATATTCTCGGAATCTATTGACATTGATTGGAGTCGAATCACATCATTCCTCATATATTTGGAATTATTATAGTTTATTTGTATCAGATTCATTCGATATACATGAATTGGGGCCAGATGAGATCGATAGTCACTTTGTGTTAATTGTATATTCTCGAAATCTATTGACGTCTATTGATGTCAAATCACATCCATCCTCATATATTTGGAATTATTAGAGTTTATTCGTATCAGATACATTCGATGTACATGAATTGAAGCCAATTGTGATCGATTGTCACTTTGTGTTGATTGCATATTCTCGAAATCTATTGACATTGATTGGTGTCGAATCACATCATTCCTCATATATTTGGAATTATTGGAGTTTATTTGTATCAGATACATTCGATATACATGAATTGAAGCCAATTGTGATCGATTGTCACTTTGTGTTGATTACATATTCTCGGAATCTATTGACATCAATTGAAGTCGAATCACATCATTCCTCATATATTTGGAATTATTAGAGTTTATTTATATCAGATACATCCGATATACATGAGTTCAAGCCAATTGTGATCGATCGTCACTATGTGTTAATTGTATATTCTCGAAATCTCTTGACATCGATTGAAGTCGAATCACATCATATCTCATATATTTGGAAGTATCAGAGTTTATTTGTGTCAGATACATTCGATATACATGAATTGAAGCCAATTGTGATTGATTGTCACTTTGTGTTGATTGCATATTCTCGAAATCTATTGACATTGATTTGTGTCGAATCACATCATTCCTCATATATTTGGAATTATTAGAGTTTATTTGTATCAGATTCATTCGATATAGATGAATTCAAGCCAATTGTGATCGATTGTCATTTTGTGTTAATTGTATATTCTTGAAATCTATTGAAGTCAATTCAAGTCGAATCACATCATTCCTCATATATTTGTCATTATTAGAGTTTATTCGTATCAGATACATTCGATATACATGAATTGAAGCCAATTTTGATCGATAGTCACTTTGTGTTAATTGTATATTCTCGAAATCTATTGAGGTCTATTGATGTCAAATCACATCCATCCTCATATATTTGGAATTATTAGAGTTCATTCGTATCAGATACATTCGATATACATGAATTTAAGCGAATTGTGATCGATTGTCACTTTGTGTTAATTGTATATTCTCGAAATCTATTGACATCGATTGAAGTCGAATCACATCATATCTCATATATTTGGAAGTATCAGAGTTTCTTTGTATCAGATACATTCGATATACATGAATTGAAGCCAATTGTGATCGATTGTCACTTTGTGTTGATTGCATGTTCTCGAAATATATTGACATTGATTGGTGTCGAATCACATAATTCCTCATATATTTGGAATTATTAGAGTTTATTTGTATCAGATTCATTCGATATAGATGAATTCAAGCCAATTGTGATCGATTGTCATTTTGTGTTAATTGTATATTCTCGAAATCTATTGAAGTCAATTTAAGTCGAATCAAATCATTCCTCATATATTTGGAATTATTAGAGTTTATTTATATCAGATACATCCGATATACATGAATTCAAGCCAATTATGATCGATCGCCACTTTGTGTTAATTGTATATTCTCGAAATCTCTTGACATCGATTGAAGTCGAATCACATCATTTCTCATACATCTGGAATTATTAGAGTTGATTTGTGTCAGATAAATTCGATATAGATGAATTCAAGCCAATTGTGATCGATTGTCATTTTGTGTTAATTGTATATTCTCGAAATCTATTGAAGTTAATTCAAGTCGAATCACATCATTCCTCATATATTTGGAATTATTAGAGTTTATTTATATCAGATACATCCGATATACATGAATTCAAGCCAATTGTGATCGATCGTCACTTTGTGTTAATTGTATATTCTCGAAATCTCTTGACATCGATTGAAGTCGAATCACATCATATCTCATATATTTGGAAGTATCAGAGTTTATTTGTATCAGATACATTCGATATACATGAATTGAAGCCAATTGTGATAGATTGTCACTTTGTGTTGATTGCATATTCTCGAAATCTATTGACATTGATTGGTGTCGAATCACATCATTCCTCATATATTTGGAATTATTAGAGTTTATTTATATCAGATACATCCGATATACATGAATTCAAGCCAATTGTGATCGATCGTCACATTGTGTTAATTGTATATTCTCGAAATCTCTTGACATCGATTGAAGTCGAATCACATCATATCTCATATATTTGGAAGTATCAGAGTTTATTTGTATCAGATACATTCGATATACATGAATTGAAGCCAATTGTGATTGATTGTCACTTTGTGTTGATTGCATATTCTCGAAATCTATTGACATTGATTGGTGTCGAATCACATCATTCCTCATATATTTGGAATTATTAGAGTTTATTTATATCAGATATATCCGATATACATGAATTCAAGCCAATTGTGATCGATCGTCACTTTGTGTTAATTGTATATTCTCGAAATCTCTTGACATCGATTGAAGTCGAATCACATCATATCTCATATATTTGGAATTATTAGAGTTTATTTATATCAGATTCATTCGATATAGATGAATTCAAGCCAATTGTGATCGATTGTCATTTTGTGTTAATTGTATATTCTCGAAATCTATTGAAGTCAATTCAAGTCGAATCACATCATTCCTCATATATTTGGAATTATTAGAGTTTATTTGTATCAGATACATTCGATATACATGAATTGAAGCCAATTTTGATCGATAGTCACTTTGTGTTAATTGTATATTCTCGAAATCTATTGACGTCTATTGATGTCAAATCACATCCATCCTCATATATTTGGAATTATTAGAGTTCATTCGTATCAGATACATTCGATATACATGAATTGAAGCGAATTGTGATGGATTGTCACTTTGTGTTAATTGTATATTCTCGAAATCTCTTGACATCGATTGAAGTCGAATCACATCATATCTCATATATTTGGAAGTATCAGAGTTTCTTTGTATCAGATACATTCGATATACATGAATTGAAGCCAATTGTGATTGATTGTCACTTTGTGTTGATTGCATATTCTCGAAATCTATTGACATTGATTGGTGTCGAATCACATCATTCCTCATATATTTGGAATTATTAGAGTTTATTTGTATCAGATTCATTCGATATACATGAATTGGGGCCAAACGAGTTCGATTGTCACTTTGTGTTAATTGTATATTCTCGAAATCTCTTGACATCGATTGAAGTCGAATCACATCATTTCTCATACATCTGGAATTATTAGAGTTGACTTGTGTCAGATACATTCGATATACATGAATTGAAGCGAATTGTGATCGATTGTCACTTTGTGTTAATTGTATATTCTCGAAATCTATTGACATCGATTGAAGTCGAATGACATCATATCTCATATATTTGGAAGTATCAGAGTTTCTTTGTATCAGATACATTCGATATACATGAATTGAAGCCAATTGTGATCGATTGTCACTTTGTGTTGATTGCATATTCTCGAAATATATTGACATTGATTGGTGTCAAATCACATCTTCCCTCATATATTTGGAATTATTAGAGTTTATTTGTATCAGATTCATTCGATATACATGAATTGGGGCCAAACGAGTTCGATTGTCACTTTGTGTCAATTGTATGTTCTCGAAATCAATTGACATCAATTGAAGTCGAATCACATCATTTCTCATATATCTGGAATTATTAGAGTTCATTCGTATCAGATACATTCGATATACATGAATTGAAGCGAATTGTGATCGATTGTCACTTTGTGTTAATTGTATATTCTCGAAATCTTTTGACATCGATTGAAATCGAATCACATCATATCTCATATATTTGCAATTATTAGGGTTTATTTGTGTCAGATACATTCGATATAGATGAATTCAAGCCAATTGAGATCCGTTGTCACTTTGTGGTGATTACATATTTCCGAAATCTATTGACAATGATTGGAGTCGAATCACATCATTTCTCATAAAATTGGATGTATTCGAGTTCATTTGTGTCAGATTCATTCGATATACATGAATTGAAGCCAACTGCGATCGATTGTCACTTTGTGTTGATTGCATATTTTGGAAGTCTGTTGAAATCGATTGAAGTCCATTCACATAATTGCGCATATATTTGGATGTATAAGAGTATATTTGGGTCGATTATCACTTTGTGTTTATTGCATATTTTCCAAATCTATTGACATCAATTGAAGTCGTATCACATCATTTCTCATATATAAGGAATTATTAGAGTTTATTTGTGTCAGACACATTCGATATACATGAATTGAAGCCAATTGTGATCGATTGTCACTTTGTGTTGATTGCATATTCTCGAAATCTACTGACATCAATTGGACTCGAATCACATCATTTCTCATATATTTGGATATATTAGAGTTTATTTTTATCAGATACATTCGATATACATGAATTGAAGCCAATTGTGATCGATTGTCATTTTGTGTTAATTGTATATTCTCGAAATCTATTGATGTCAATTCAAGTCGAATCACATCATTCCTCATATATTTGGAATTATTAGAGTTTATTCATATCAGATACATTCGATATACATGAATTGAAGCCAATTTTGATCGATTGTCACTTTGTGTTTATTGCATATTCTCGAAATCTATTGACATCGATTGAAGTTGAATCACATCATATCTCATATATTTGGAAGTATCAGAGTTTATTTGTATCGGATACATTCGATATACATGAATTGGAGCCAATTAAGATCGATTGTCACTTTGTGTTGATTGCATATTCTCGAAATCTATTGACATTGATTGGAGTTGAATCACATCATACCTCATATATTTGGAATTATTAGAGTTTATTTGTATCAGATTCATTCGATATACATGAATTGGGGCCAAATGAGATCGATTGTCACTTTGTGTTAATCGTATATTCTCGAAATCTATTGACGTCTATTGATGTCAAATCACATCCATCCTCATATATTTGGAATTATTAGAGTTTATTCGTATCAGATACATTCGATGTACATGAATTGAAGCCAATTGTGATCGATTGTCACTTTGTGTTGATTGCATATTCTCGGAATCTATTGACATTGATTGGAGTCGAATCACATCATTCCTCATATATTTGGAATTATTATAGTTTATTTGTATCAGATTCATTCGATATACATGAATTGGGGCCAGATGAGATCGATAGTCACTTTGTGTTAACTGTATATTCTCGAAATCTATTGACGTCTATTGATGTCAAATCACATCCAACCTCAAATATTTGGAATTATTAGAGTTTATTCGTATCAGATACATTCGATGTACATGAATTGAAGCCAATTGTGATCGATTGTCACTTTGTGTTGATTGCATATTCTCGAAATCTATTGACATTGATTGGTGTCGAATCACATCATTCCTCATATATTTGGAATTATTGGAGTTTATTTGTATCAGATACATTCGATATACATGAATTGAAGCCAATTGTGATCGATTGTCACTTTGTGTTGATTACATATTCTCGAAATCTATTGACATCAATTGAAGTCGAATCACATCATTCCTCATATATTTGGAATTATTAGAGTTTATTTATATCAGATACATCCGATATACATGAATTCAAGCCAATTGTGATCGATCGTCACTTTGTGTTAATTGTATATTCTCGAAATCTCTTGACATCGATTGAAGTCGAATCACATCATATCTCATATATTTGGAAGTATCAGAGTTTATTTGTGTCAGATACATTCGATATACATGAATTGAAGCCAATTGTGATTGATTGTCACTTTGTGTTGATTGCATATTCTCGAAATCTATTGACATTGATTGGTGTCGAATCACATCATTCCTCATATATTTGGAATTATTAGAGTTTATTTATATCAGATATATCCGATATACATGAATTCAAGCCAATTGTGATCGATCGTCACTTTGTGTTAATTGTATATTCTCGAAATCTCTTGACATCGATTGAAGTCGAATCACATCATATCTCATATATTTGGAATTATTAGAGTTTATTTATATCAGATTCATTCGATATAGATGAATTCAAGCCAATTGTGATCGATTGTCATTTTGTGTTAATTGTATATTCTCGAAATCTATTGAAGTCAATTCAAGTCGAATCACATCATTCCTCATATATTTGGAATTATTAGAGTTTATTTGTATCAGATACATTCGATATACATGAATTGAAGCCAATTTTGATCGATAGTCACTTTGTGTTAATTGTATATTCTCGAAATCTATTGACGTCTATTGATGTCAAATCACATCCATCCTCATATATTTGGAATTATTAGAGTTCATTCGTATCAGATACATTCGATATACATGAATTGAAGCGAATTGTGATGGATTGTCACTTTGTGTTAATTGTATATTCTCGAAATCTCTTGACATCGATTGAAGTCGAATCACATCATATCTCATATATTTGGAAGTATCAGAGTTTCTTTGTATCAGATACATTCGATATACATGAATTGAAGCCAATTGTGATTGATTGTCACTTTGTGTTGATTGCATATTCTCGAAATCTATTGACATTGATTGGTGTCGAATCACATCATTCCTCATATATTTGGAATTATTAGAGTTTATTTGTATCAGATTCATTCGATATACATGAATTGGGGCCAAACGAGTTCGATTGTCACTTTGTGTTAATTGTATATTCTCGAAATCTCTTGACATCGATTGAAGTCGAATCACATCATTTCTCATACATCTGGAATTATTAGAGTTGACTTGTGTCAGATACATTCGATATACATGAATTGAAGCGAATTGTGATCGATTGTCACTTTGTGTTAATTGTATATTCTCGAAATCTATTGACATCGATTGAAGTCGAATGACATCATATCTCATATATTTGGAAGTATCAGAGTTTCTTTGTATCAGATACATTCGATATACATGAATTGAAGCCAATTGTGATCGATTGTCACTTTGTGTTGATTGCATATTCTCGAAATATATTGACATTGATTGGTGTCAAATCACATCTTCCCTCATATATTTGGAATTATTAGAGTTTATTTGTATCAGATTCATTCGATATACATGAATTGGGGCCAAACGAGTTCGATTGTCACTTTGTGTTAATTGTATGTTCTCGAAATCAATTGACATCAATTGAAGTCGAATCACATCATTTCTCATATATTTGGAAGTATAAGAGTTTATTTGTATCAGATACATTCGATATACATGAATTGAAGCGAATTGTGATCGATTGTCACTTTGTGTTAATTGTATATTCTCGAAATCTTTTGACATCGATTGAAATCGAATCACATCATTTCTCGTATATTTGCAATTATTGAAGTTTATTTGTGTCAGATACATTCGATATAGATGAATTCAAGCCAATTGAGATCGATTGTCACTTTGTGGTGATTGCATATTACCGAAATCTATTGACATTGATTGGAGTCGAATCACATCATTTCTCATAAAATTGGATGTATTCGAGTTCATTTGTGTCAGATTCATTCGATATACATGAATTGAAGCCAACTGCGATCGATTGTCACTTTGTGTTGATTGCATATTTTGGAAGTCTGTTGAAATCGATTGAAGTCCATTCACATAATTGCGCATATATTTGGATGTATAAGAGTATATTTGGGTCGATTATCACTTTGTGTTTATTGCATATTTTCCAAATCTATTGACATCAACTGAAGTCGTATCACATCATTTCTCATATATAAGGAATTATTAGAGTTTATTTGTGTCAGACATATTCGATATACATGAATTGAAGCCAATTGTGATCGATTGTCACTTTGTGTTGATTGCATATTCTCGAAATCTACTGACATCAATTGGACTCGAATCACATCATTTCTCATATATTTGGATATATTAGAGTTTATTTTTATCAGATACATTCGATATACATGAATTGAAGCCAATTGTGATCGATTGTCATTTTGTGTTAATTGTATATTCTCGAAATCTATTGATGTCAATTCAAGTCGAATCACATCATTCCTCATATATTTGGAATTATTAGAGTTTATTCATATCAGATACATCCGATATACATGAATTGAAGCCAATTTTGATCGATTGTCACTTTGTGTTTATTGCATATTCTCGAAATCTATTGACATCGATTGAAGTTGAATCACATCATATCTCATATATTTGGAAGTATCAGAGTTTATTTGTATCGGATACATTCGATATACATGAATTGGAGCCAATTAAGATCGATTGTCACTTTGTGTTGATTGCATATTCTCGAAATCTATTGACATTGATTGGAGTTGAATCACATCATACCTCATATATTTGGAATTATTAGAGTTTATTTGTATCAGATTCATTCGATATACATGAATTGGGGCCAAATGAGATCGATTGTCACTTTGTGTTAATCGTATATTCTCGAAATCTATTGACGTCTATTGATGTCAAATCACATCCATCCTCATATATTTGGAATTATTAGAGTTTATTCGTATCAGATACATTCGATGTACATGAATTGAAGCCAATTGTGATCGATTGTCACTTTGTGTTGATTGCATATTCTCGGAATCTATTGACATTGATTGGAGTCGAATCACATCATTCCTCATATATTTGGAATTATTATAGTTTATTTGTATCAGATTCATTCGATATACATGAATTGGGGCCAGATGAGATCGATAGTCACTTTGTGTTAACTGTATATTCTCGAAATCTATTGACGTCTATTGATGTCAAATCACATCCAACCTCATATATTTGGAATTATTAGAGTTTATTCGTATCAGATACATTCGATGTACATGAATTGAAGCCAATTGTGATCGATTGTCACTTTGTGTTGATTGCATATTCTCGAAATCTATTGACATTGATTGGTGTCGAATCACATCATTCCTCATATATTTGGAATTATTGGAGTTTATTTGTATCAGATACATTCGATATACATGAATTGAAGCCAATTGTGATCGATTGTCACTTTGTGTTGATTACATATTCTCGAAATCTATTGACATCAATTGAAGTCGAATCACATCATTCCTCATATATTTGGAATTATTAGAGTTTATTTATATCAGATACATCCGATATACATGAATTCAAGCCAATTGTGATCGATCGTCACTTTGTGTTAATTGTATATTCTCGAAATCTCTTGACATCGATTGAAGTCGAATCACATCATATCTCATATATTTGGAAGTATCAGAGTTTATTTGTGTCAGATACATTCGATATACATGAATTGAAGCCAATTGTGATTGATTGTCACTTTGTGTTGATTGCATATTCTCGAAATCTATTGACATTGATTGGTGTCGAATCACATCATTCCTCATATATTTGGAATTATTAGAGTTTATTTGTAACAGATTCATTCGATATAGATGAATTCAAGCCAATTCTGATCGATTGTCATTTTGAGTTAATTGTATATTCTCGAAATCTATTGAAGTCAATTCAAGTCGAATCACATCATTCCTCATATATTTGGAATTATTAGAGTTTATTCGTATCAGATACATTCGATATACATGAATTGAAGCCAATTTTGATCGATAGTCACTTTGTGTTAATTGTATATTCTCGAAATCTATTGACGTCTATTGATGTCAAATCACATCCATCCTCATATATTTGGAATTATTAGAGTTCATTCGTATCAGATACATTCGATATACATGAATTGAAGCGAATTGTGATCGATTGTTACTTTGTGTTAATTGTATATTTTCGAAATCTATTGACATCGATTGAAGTCGAATCACATCATATCTCATATATTTGGAAGTATCAGAGTTTCTTTGTATCAGATACATTCGATATACATGAATTGAAGCCAATTGTGATCGATTGTCACTTTGTGTTGATTGCATATTCTCGAAATATATTGACATTGATTGGTGTCGAATCACATCATTCCTCATATATTTGGAATTATTAGAGTTTATTTGTATCAGATTCATTCGATATAGATGAATTCAAGCCAATTGTGATCGATTGTCATTTTGTGTTAATTGTATATTCTCGAAATTTATTGAAGTCAATTCAAGTCGAATCAAATCATTCCTCATATATTTGGAATTATTAGAGTTTATTTATATCAGATACATCCGATATACATGAATTCAAGCCAATTGTGATCGATCGCCACTTTGTGTTAATTGTATATTCTCGAAATCTCTTGACATCGATTGAAGTCGAATCACATCATTTCTCATACATCTGGAATTAGAGTTGATTTGTGTCAGATACATTCGATACAGATGAATTCAAGCCAATTGTGATCGATTGTCATTTTGTGTTAATTGTATATTCTCGAAATCTATTGAAGTCAATTCAAGTCGAATCACATCATTCCTCATATATTTGGAATTATTAGAGTTTATTTATATCAGATACATCCGATATACATGAATTCAAGCCAATTGTGATCGATCGTCACTTTGTGTTAATTGTATATTCTCGAAATCTCTTGACATCGATTGAAGTCGAATCACATCATATCTCATATATTTGGAATATCAGAAATTATTTGTATCAGATACATTCGATATACATGAATTGAAGCCAATTGTGATTGATTGTCACTTTGTGTTGATTGCATATTCTCGAAATCTATTGACATTGATTGGTGTCGAATCACATCATTCCTCATATATTTGGAATTATTAGAGTTTATTTGTATCAGATTCATTTGATATACATGAAATGGGGCCAAATGAGATAGATTGTCACTTTGTGTTAATTGTATATTCTCGAAATCTTTTGACGTCTATTGATGTCAAATCACATCCTTCCTCATATATTTGGAATTATTAGAGTTCATTCGTATCAGATACATTCGATATACATGAATTGAAGCGAATTGTGATCGATTGTCACTTTGTGTTAATTGTATATTCTCGAAATCTATTGACATCGATTGAAGTCGAATCACATCATATCTCATATATTTGGAAGTATCAGAGTTTCTTTGTATCAGATACATTCGATATACATGAATTGAAGCCAATTGTGATCGATTGTCACTTTGTGTTGATTGCATATTCTCGAAATATATTGACATTGATTGGTGTCAAATCACATCCTTCCTCATATATTTGGAATTATTAGAGTTTATTTGTATCCGATTCATTCGATATACATGAATTGGGGCCAAACGAGTTCGATTGTCACTTTGTGTTAATTGTATGTTCTCGAAATCAATTGACATCAATTGAAGTCGAATCACATCATTTCTCATACATCTGGAATTAGAGTTTATTTGTGTCAGATACATTCGATACAGATGAATTCAAGCCAATTGTGATCGATTGTCATTTTGTGTTAATTGTATATTCTCGAAATCTATTGAAGTCAATTCAAGTCGAATCACATCATTCCTCATATATTTGGAATTATTAGAGTTTATTTATATCAGATACATCCGATATACATGAATTCAAGCCAATTGTGATCGATCGTCACTTTGTGTTAATTGTATATTCTCGAAATCTCTTGACATCGATTGAAGTCGAATCACATCATATCTCATATATTTGGAATATCAGAAATTATTTGTATCAGATACATTCGATATACATGAATTGAAGCCAATTGTGATTGATTGTCACTTTGTGTTGATTGCATATTCTCGAAATCTATTGACATTGATTGGTGTCGAATCACATCATTCCTCATATATTTGGAATTATTAGAGTTTATTTGTATCAGATTCATTTGATATACATGAAATGGGGCCAAATGAGATAGATTGTCACTTTGTGTTAATTGTATATTCTCGAAATCTTTTGACGTCTATTGATGTCAAATCACATCCTTCCTCATATATTTGGAATTATTAGAGTTCATTCGTATCAGATACATTCGATATACATGAATTGAAGCGAATTGTGATCGATTGTCACTTTGTGTTAATTGTATATTCTCGAAATCTATTGACATCGATTGAAGTCGAATCACATCATATCTCATATATTTGGAAGTATCAGAGTTTCTTTGTATCAGATACATTCGATATACATGAATTGAAGCCAATTGTGATCGATTGTCACTTTGTGTTGATTGCATATTCTCGAAATATATTGACATTGATTGGTGTCAAATCACATCCTTCCTCATATATTTGGAATTATTAGAGTTTATTTGTATCCGATTCATTCGATATACATGAATTGGGGCCAAACGAGTTCGATTGTCACTTTGTGTTAATTGTATGTTCTCGAAATCAATTGACATCAATTGAAGTCGAATCACATCATTTCTCATATATCTGGAATTATTAGAGTTGATTTGTGTCAGATACATTCGATACAGATGAATTCAAGCCAATTGTGATCGATTGTCATTTTGTGTTAATTGTATATTCTCGAAATCTATTGAAGTCAATTCAAGTCGAATCACATAATTCCCCATATATTTGGAATTATTAGAGTTTATTTATATCAGATACATCCGATATACATGAATTCAAGCCAATTGTGATCGATCGCCACTTTGTGTTAATTGTATATTCTCGAAATCTCTTGACATCGATTGAAGTCGAATCACATCATTTCTCATACATCTGGAATTATTAGAGTAGATTTGTGTCAGATACATTCGATACAGATGAATTCAAGCCAATTGTGATCGATTGTCATTTTGTGTTAATTGTATATTCTCGAAATCTATTGAAGTCAATTCAAGTCGAATCACATAATTCCTCATATATTTGAAATTATTAGAGTTTATTTATATCAGATACATCCGATATACATGAATTCAAGCCAATTGTGATCGATTGTCACTTTGAGTTATTTGTATATTCTCGAAATCTTTTGACATCGATTGAAATCGAATCACATCATATCTCATATATTTGGAAGTATCGGAGTTTATTTGTATCAGATACATTCGATATACATGAATTGAAGCAATTGTGATCGATTGTCACTTTGTGTTGATTGCATATTTTCCAAATCTATTGACATCAATTGAAGTCGTATCACATCATTTCTCATATATAAGGAATTATTAGAGTTTATTTGTGTCAGACACATTCGATATACATGAATTGAAGCCAATTGTGATCGATTGTCACTTTGTGTTGATTGCATAATCTCGAAATCTACTGACATCAATTGGACTCGAATCACATCATTTCTCATATATTTGGATATATTAGAGTTTATTTTTATCAGATACATTCGATATACATGAATTGAAGCCAATTGTGATCGATTGTCATTTTGTGTTAATTGTATATTCTCGAAATCTATTGATGTCAATTCAAGTCGAATCACATCATTCCTCATATATTTGGAATTATTAGAGTTTATTCATATCAGATACATTCGATATACATGAATTGAAGCCAATTTTGATCGATTGTCACTTTGTGTTTATTGCATATTCTCGAAATCTATTGACATCGATTGAAGTTGAATCACATCATATCTCATATATTTGGAAGTATCAGAGTTTATTTGTATCGGATACATTCGATATACATGAATTGGAGCCAATTAAGATCGATTGTCACTTTGTGTTGATTGCATATTCTCGAAATCTATTGACATTGATTGGAGTTGAATCACATCATACCTCATATATTTGGAATTATTAGAGATTATTTGTATCAGATTCATTCGATATACATGAATTGGGGCCAAATGAGATCGATTGTCACTTTGTGTTGATTGCATATTTTCCAAATCTATTGACATCAATTGAAGTCGAATTACATCATTTCTCATATATTTGCAATTATTAGAGTTTATTTGTGTCAGATACATCCGATATAGATGAATTCAAGCCAATTGAGATCGATTGTCATTTTGTGTTAATTGTATATTCTCGAAATCTATTGTCAATTCAAGTCGAATCACATCATTCCTCATATATTTGGAATTATTAGAGTTTATTTATATCAGATACATCCGATATACATGAATTCAAGCCAATTGTGATCGATTGTCACTTTGTGTTAATTGTATATTCTCGAAATCTATTGACATCGATTGAAGTCGATTCACATCATTCCTCATATATTTGGAATTATTAGAGTTTATTCGTATCAGATACATTCGATATACATGAATTGAAGCCAATTGTGATCGATTGTCACTTTGTGTTTATTGCATATTCTCGAAATCTATTGACATCAATTGGAGTCCAATCACATCATTTCTCATATATTTTGAAATATTAGAGTTTATTCGTATCGGATACATTCGATATACATGAATTGAAGCCACTTGTGATCGATTGTCACTTTGTGCTGATTGCATATTTTCCAAATCTATTGACATCAATAGAAGTCGAATTACATCACTTCTCATATATTCGCAATTATTAGAGTTTATTTGTGTCAGATACATTCGATATAGATGAATTCAAGCCAATTGAGATCGATTGTCACTTTGTGTTGATTGCATATTCTCGAAATCTATTGACATTGATTGAAGTCGAATCACATCATACCTCATATATTTGGAATTATTAGAGTTTATTTGTATCGGATACATACGATATACATGAATTGAAGCCAATTGTGATCGATTGTCACTTTGTGTTGATTGCATATTCTCGAAATCTATTGACATCGATTGAAGTCGAATCACATCATTTCTCATATATTTGGAATTATTAGAGATCATTTATATCAGATACATTCGATATACATGAATTGAAGCCAATTGTGATCGATTGTCAATTTGTGTTTATTGCATATTCTCGAAATCTATTGACATCAATTGGAGTCGAATCACATCATTTCTCATATATTTGAAAATATTAGAGTTTATTTGTATCAGATACATCCGATATACATGAATTGAAGCCAATTGTGATCGATTGTCACTTTGTGTTGATTGCATATTTTCCAAATCTATTGACATCAATAGAATTCGAATTACATCTTTTCTCATATATTTGCAATTATTAGAGTTTATTTGTGACAGATACATTCGATATAGATGAATTCAAGCCAATTGAGATCGATTGTCACTTTGTGTTGATTGCATATTCTCGAAATCTATTGACATTGATTGAAGTCGAATCACATCATACCTCATATATTTGGAATTATTAGAGTTTATTTGTATCGGATACATACGATATACATGAATTGAAGCCAATTGTGATCGATTGTCACTTTGTGTTGATTGCATATTCTCGAAATCTATTGACATCGATTGAAGTCGAATCACATCATATCTCATATATTTGGAAGTATCAGAGTTTCTTTGTATCAGATACATTCGATATACATGAATTGAAGCCAATTGTGATCGATTGTCACTTTGTGTTGATTGCATATTCTCGAAATATATTGACATTGATTGGTGTCAAATCACATCCTTCCTCATATATTTGGAATTATTAGAGTTTATTTGTATCCGATTCATTCGATATACATGAATTGGGGCCAAACGAGTTCGATTGTCACTTTGTGTTAATTGTATGTTCTCGAAATCAATTGACATCAATTGAAGTCGAATCACATCATTTCTCATATATCTGGAATTATTAGAGTTGATTTGTGTCAGATACATTCGATACAGATGAATTCAAGCCAATTGTGATCGATTGTCATTTTGTGTTAATTGTATATTCTCGAAATCTATTGAAGTCAATTCAAGTCGAATCACATAATTCCCCATATATTTGGAATTATTAGAGTTTATTTATATCAGATACATCCGATATACATGAATTCAAGCCAATTGTGATCGATCGCCACTTTGTGTTAATTGTATATTCTCGAAATCTCTTGACATCGATTGAAGTCGAATCACATCATTTCTCATACATCTGGAATTATTAGAGTAGATTTGTGTCAGATACATTCGATACAGATGAATTCAAGCCAATTGTGATCGATTGTCATTTTGTGTTAATTGTATATTCTCGAAATCTATTGAAGTCAATTCAAGTCGAATCACATAATTCCTCATATATTTGAAATTATTAGAGTTTATTTATATCAGATACATCCGATATACATGAATTCAAGCCAATTGTGATCGATTGTCACTTTGAGTTATTTGTATATTCTCGAAATCTTTTGACATCGATTGAAATCGAATCACATCATATCTCATATATTTGGAAGTATCGGAGTTTATTTGTATCAGATACATTCGATATACATGAATTGAAGCAATTGTGATCGATTGTCACTTTGTGTTGATTGCATATTTTCCAAATCTATTGACATCAATTGAAGTCGTATCACATCATTTCTCATATATAAGGAATTATTAGAGTTTATTTGTGTCAGACACATTCGATATACATGAATTGAAGCCAATTGTGATCGATTGTCACTTTGTGTTGATTGCATAATCTCGAAATCTACTGACATCAATTGGACTCGAATCACATCATTTCTCATATATTTGGATATATTAGAGTTTATTTTTATCAGATACATTCGATATACATGAATTGAAGCCAATTGTGATCGATTGTCATTTTGTGTTAATTGTATATTCTCGAAATCTATTGATGTCAATTCAAGTCGAATCACATCATTCCTCATATATTTGGAATTATTAGAGTTTATTCATATCAGATACATTCGATATACATGAATTGAAGCCAATTTTGATCGATTGTCACTTTGTGTTTATTGCATATTCTCGAAATCTATTGACATCGATTGAAGTTGAATCACATCATATCTCATATATTTGGAAGTATCAGAGTTTATTTGTATCGGATACATTCGATATACATGAATTGGAGCCAATTAAGATCGATTGTCACTTTGTGTTGATTGCATATTCTCGAAATCTATTGACATTGATTGGAGTTGAATCACATCATACCTCATATATTTGGAATTATTAGAGATTATTTGTATCAGATTCATTCGATATACATGAATTGGGGCCAAATGAGATCGATTGTCACTTTGTGTTGATTGCATATTTTCCAAATCTATTGACATCAATTGAAGTCGAATTACATCATTTCTCATATATTTGCAATTATTAGAGTTTATTTGTGTCAGATACATCCGATATAGATGAATTCAAGCCAATTGAGATCGATTGTCATTTTGTGTTAATTGTATATTCTCGAAATCTATTGTCAATTCAAGTCGAATCACATCATTCCTCATATATTTGGAATTATGAGAGTTTATTTATATCAGATACATCCGATATACATGAATTCAAGCCAATTGTGATCGATTGTCACTTTGTGTTAATTGTATATTCTCGAAATCTATTGACATCGATTGAAGTCGATTCACATCATTCCTCATATATTTGGAATTATTAGAGTTTATTCGTATCAGATACATTCGATATACATGAATTGAAGCCAATTGTGATCGATTGTCACTTTGTGTTTATTGCATATTCTCGAAATCTATTGACATCAATTGGAGTCCAATCACATCATTTCTCATATATTTTGAAATATTAGAGTTTATTCGTATCGGATACATTCGATATACATGAATTGAAGCCACTTGTGATCGATTGTCACTTTGTGCTGATTGCATATTTTCCAAATCTATTGACATCAATAGAAGTCGAATTACATCACTTCTCATATATTCGCAATTATTAGAGTTTATTTGTGTCAGATACATTCGATATAGATGAATTCAAGCCAATTGAGATCGATTGTCACTTTGTGTTGATTGCATATTCTCGAAATCTATTGACATTGATTGAAGTCGAATCACATCATACCTCATATATTTGGAATTATTAGAGTTTATTTGTATCGGATACATACGATATACATGAATTGAAGCCAATTGTGATCGATTGTCACTTTGTGTTGATTGCATATTCTCGAAATCTATTGACATCGATTGAAGTCGAATCACATCATTTCTCATATATTTGGAATTATTAGAGATCATTTATATCAGATACATTCGATATACATGAATTGAAGCCAATTGTGATCGATTGTCAATTTGTGTTTATTGCATATTCTCGAAATCTATTGACATCAATTGGAGTCGAATCACATCATTTCTCATATATTTGAAAATATTAGAGTTTATTTGTATCAGATACATCCGATATACATGAATTGAAGCCAATTGTGATCGATTGTCACTTTGTGTTGATTGCATATTTTCCAAATCTATTGACATCAATAGAATTCGAATTACATCTTTTCTCATATATTTGCAATTATTAGAGTTTATTTGTGACAGATACATTCGATATAGATGAATTCAAGCCAATTGAGATCGATTGTCACTTTGTGTTGATTGCATATTCTCGAAATCTATTGACATTGATTGAAGTCGAATCACATCATACCTCATATATTTGGAATTATTAGAGTTTATTTGTATCGGATACATACGATATACATGAATTGAAGCCAATTGTGATCGATTGTCACTTTGTGTTGATTGCATATTCTCGAAATCTATTGACATCGATTGAAGTCGAATCACATCATATCTTATATATTTGGAAGTATCAGAGTTATTTGTATCAGAGTTATTTGTATCAGATTCATTCGATATACATGAATTGAAGCCAATTGTGATCGATTGTCACTTTGTGTTGATTGCATATTCTCGAAATCTACTGACATCAATTGGAGTCGAATCACATCATTTCCCATATATTTGGAAATATTAGAGTTTATTTGTATCAGATACATTCGATATACAAGAATTGAAGCCAATTGTGATCGATTGTCATTTTGTGTTAATTGTATATTCTCGAAATCTTTTGATGTCAATTCAAGTCGAATCACATCATTCCTCATATAATTGGAATTATTAGAATTTATTTATATCAGATACATTCGATATACATGAATTGAAGCCAATTGTGATCGATTGTCACTTTGTGTTAATTGTATATTCTCTAAATCTATTGATATCGATTGAAGTCGAATCACATCATATCTCATATATTTGGAAGTATCAGAGTTTATTTGTATCAGATACATTGGATATACATGAATTGAAGCCAATTTTGATCGATTGTCACTTTGTGTTGATTGCATATTCTCGAAATCTATTGACATTAATTGGAGTCGAATCACATCATTTCTCATATAGTTGCAATTATTAGAGTTTATTTGTGTCAGATACATTCGATATAGATGAATTCAAGCCAATTGTGATCGATTGTCATTTTGTGTTAATTGTATATTCTCGAAATCTATTGAAGTCAATTCAAGTCGAATCACATCATTCCTCATATATTTGGAATTATTAGTGTTTATTTATATCAGATACATCCGATATTCATGAATTCAAGCCAATTGTGATCGATTGTCACTTTGTGTTAATTGTATATTCTCGAAATCTCTTGACATCGATTGAAGTCGAATCACATCATATCTCATATATTTGGAATATCAGAAATTATTTGTATCAGATACATTCGATATACATGAATTGAAGCCAATTGTGATTGATTGTCACTTTGTGTTGATTGCATATTCTCGAAATCTATTGACATTGATTGGTGTCGAATGACATCATTCCTCATATATTTGGAATTATTAGAGTTTATTTGTATCAGATTCATTTGATATACATGAAATGGGGCCAAATGAGATAGATTGTCACTTTGTGTTAATTGTATATTCTCGAAATCTTTTGACGTCTATTGATGTCAAATCACATCCTTCCTCATATATTTGGAATTATTAGAGTTCATTCGTATCAGATACATTCGATATACATGAATTGAAGCGAATTGTGATCGATTGTCACTTTGTGTTAATTGTATATTCTCGAAATCTATTGACATCGATTGAAGTCGAATCACATCATATCTCATATATTTGGAAGTATCAGAGTTTCTTTGTATCAGATACATTCGATATACATGAATTGAAGCCAATTGTGATCGATTGTCACTTTGTGTTGATTGCATATTCTCGAAATATATTGACATTGATTGGTGTCAAATCACATCCTTCCTCATATATTTGGAATTATTAGAGTTTATTTGTATCCGATTCATTCGATATACATGAATTGGGGCCAAACGAGTTCGATTGTCACTTTGTGTTAATTGTATGTTCTCGAAATCAATTGACATCAATTGAAGTCGAATCACATCATTTCTCATATATCTGGAATTATTAGAGTTGATTTGTGTCAGATACATTCGATACAGATGAATTCAAGCCAATTGTGATCGATTGTCATTTTGTGTTAATTGTATATTCTCGAAATCTATTGAAGTCAATTCAAGTCGAATCACATAATTCCTCATATATTTGAAATTATTAGAGTTTATTTATATCAGATACATCCGATATACATGAATTCAAGCCAATTGTGATCGATCGCCACTTTGTGTTAATTGTATATTCTCGAAATCTCTTGACATCGATTGAAGTCGAATCACATCATTTCTCATACATCTGGAATTATTAGAGTAGATTTGTGTCAGATACATTCGATACAGATGAATTCAAGCCAATTGTGATCGATTGTCATTTTGTGTTAATTGTATATTCTCGAAATCTATTGAAGTCAATTCAAGTCGAATCACATAATTCCTCATATATTTGAAATTATTAGAGTTTATTTATATCAGATACATCCGATATACATGAATTCAAGCCAATTGTGATCGATTGTCACTTTGAGTTATTTGTATATTCTCGAAATCTTTTGACATCGATTGAAATCGAATCACATCATATCTCATATATTTGGAAGTATCGGAGTTTATTTGTATCAGATACATTCGATATACATGAATTGAAGCAATTGTGATCGATTGTCACTTTGTGTTGATTGCATATTTTCCAAATCTATTGACATCAATTGAAGTCGTATCACATCATTTCTCATATATAAGGAATTATTAGAGTTTATTTGTGTCAGACACATTCGATATACATGAATTGAAGCCAATTGTGATCGATTGTCACTTTGTGTTGATTGCATAATTTCGAAATCTACTGACATCAATTGGACTCGAATCACATCATTTCTCATATATTTGGATATATTAGAGTTTATTTTTATCAGATACATTCGATATACTTGAATTGAAGCCAATTGTGATCGATTGTCATTTTGTGTTAATTGTATATTCTCGAAATCTATTGATGTCAATTCAAGTCGAATCACATCATTCCTCATATATTTGGAATTATTAGAGTTTATTCATATCAGATACATTCGATATACATGAATTGAAGCCAATTTTGATCGATTGTCACTTTGTGTTTATTGCATATTCTCGAAATCTATTGACATCGATTGAAGTTGAATCACATCATATCTCATATATTTGGAAGTATCAGAGTTTCTTTGTATCAGATACATTCGATATACATGAATTGAAGCCAATTGTGATCGATTGTCACTTTGTGTTGATTGCATATTCTCGAAATATATTGACATTGATTGGTGTCAAATCACATCCTTCCTCATATATTTGGAATTATTAGAGTTTATTTGTATCCGATTCATTCGATATACATGAATTGGGGCCAAACGAGTTCGATTGTCACTTTGTGTTAATTGTATGTTCTCGAAATCAATTGACATCAATTGAAGTCGAATCACATCATTTCTCATATATCTGGAATTATTAGAGTTGATTTGTGTCAGATACATTCGATACAGATGAATTCAAGCCAATTGTGATCGATTGTCATTTTGTGTTAATTGTATATTCTCGAAATCTATTGAAGTCAATTCAAGTCGAATCACATAATTCCTCATATATTTGAAATTATTAGAGTTTATTTATATCAGATACATCCGATATACATGAATTCAAGCCAATTGTGATCGATCGCCACTTTGTGTTAATTGTATATTCTCGAAATCTCTTGACATCGATTGAAGTCGAATCACATCATTTCTCATACATCTGGAATTATTAGAGTAGATTTGTGTCAGATACATTCGATACAGATGAATTCAAGCCAATTGTGATCGATTGTCATTTTGTGTTAATTGTATATTCTCGAAATCTATTGAAGTCAATTCAAGTCGAATCACATAATTCCTCATATATTTGAAATTATTAGAGTTTATTTATATCAGATACATCCGATATACATGAATTCAAGCCAATTGTGATCGATTGTCACTTTGAGTTATTTGTATATTCTCGAAATCTTTTGACATCGATTGAAATCGAATCACATCATATCTCATATATTTGGAAGTATCGGAGTTTATTTGTATCAGATACATTCGATATACATGAATTGAAGCAATTGTGATCGATTGTCACTTTGTGTTGATTGCATATTTTCCAAATCTATTGACATCAATTGAAGTCGTATCACATCATTTCTCATATATAAGGAATTATTAGAGTTTATTTGTGTCAGACACATTCGATATACATGAATTGAAGCCAATTGTGATCGATTGTCACTTTGTGTTGATTGCATAATCTCGAAATCTACTGACATCAATTGGACTCGAATCACATCATTTCTCATATATTTGGATATATTAGAGTTTATTTTTATCAGATACATTCGATATACATGAATTGAAGCCAATTGTGATCGATTGTCATTTTGTGTTAATTGTATATTCTCGAAATCTATTGATGTCAATTCAAGTCGAATCACATCATTCCTCATATATTTGGAATTATTAGAGTTTATTCATATCAGATACATTCGATATACATGAATTGAAGCCAATTTTGATCGATTGTCACTTTGTGTTTATTGCATATTCTCGAAATCTATTGACATCGATTGAAGTTGAATCACATCATATCTCATATATTTGGAAGTATCAGAGTTTATTTGTATCGGATACATTCGATATACATGAATTGGAGCCAATTAAGATCGATTGTCACTTTGTGTTGATTGCATATTCTCGAAATCTATTGACATTGATTGGAGTTGAATCACATCATACCTCATATATTTGGAATTATTAGAGATTATTTGTATCAGATTCATTCGATATACATGAATTGGGGCCAAATGAGATCGATTGTCACTTTGTGTTGATTGCATATTTTCCAAATCTATTGACATCAATTGAAGTCGAATTACATCATTTCTCATATATTTGCAATTATTAGAGTTTATTTGTGTCAGATACATCCGATATAGATGAATTCAAGCCAATTGAGATCGATTGTCATTTTGTGTTAATTGTATATTCTCGAAATCTATTGTCAATTCAAGTCGAATCACATCATTCCTCATATATTTGGAATTATTAGAGTTTATTTATATCAGATACATCCGATATACATGAATTCAAGCCAATTGTGATCGATTGTCACTTTGTGTTAATTGTATATTCTCGAAATCTATTGACATCGATTGAAGTCGAATCACATCATTCCTCATATATTTGGAATTATTAGAGTTTATTCGTATCAGATACATTCGATATACATGAATTGAAGCCAATTGTGATCGATTGTCACTTTGTGTTTATTGCATATTCTCGAAATCTATTGACATCAATTGGAGTCCAATCACATCATTTCTCATATATTTTGAAATATTAGAGTTTATTCGTATCGGATACATTCGATATACATGAATTGAAGCCACTTGTGATCGATTGTCACTTTGTGTTGATTGCATATTTTCCAAATCTATTGACATCAATTGAAGTCGAATTACATCACTTCTCATATATTCGCAATTATTAGAGTTTATTTGTGTCAGATACATTCGATATAGATGAATTCAAGCCAATTGAGATCGATTGTCACTTTGTGTTGATTGCATATTCTCGAAATCTATTGACATTAATTGGAGTCGAATCACATCATTTCTCATATATTTGGAATTATTAGAGATCATTTATATCAGATACATTCGATATACATGAATTGAAGCCAATTGTGATCGATTGTCAATTTGTGTTTATTGCATATTCTCGAAATCTATTGACATCAATTGGAGTCGAATCACATCATTTCTCATATATTTGAAAATATTAGAGTTTATTTGTATCAGATACATTCGATATACATGAATTGAAGCCAATTGTGATCGATTGTCACTTTGTGTTGATTGCATATTTTCCAAATCTATTGACATCAATAGAATTCGAATTACATCTTTTCTCATATATTTGCAATTATTAGAGTTTATTTGTGACAGATACATTCGATATAGATGAATTCAAGCCAATTGAGATCGATTGTCACTTTGTGTTGATTGCATATTCTCGAAATCTATTGACATTGATTGAAGTCGAATCACATCATACCTCATATATTTGGAATTATTAGAGTTTATTTGTATCGGATACATACGATATACATGAATTGAAGCCAATTGTGATCGATTGTCACTTTGTGTTGATTGCATATTCTCGAAATCTATTGACATCGATTGAAGTCGAATCACATCATATCTTATATATTTGGAAGTATCAGAGTTATTTGTATCAGAGTTATTTGTATCAGATTCATTCGATATACATGAATTGAAGCCAATTGTGATCGATTGTCACTTTGTGTTGATTGCATATTCTCGAAATCTACTGACATCAATTGGAGTCGAATCACATCATTTCCCATATATTTGGAAATATTAGAGTTTATTTGTATCAGATACATTCGATATACAAGAATTGAAGCCAATTGTGATCGATTGTCATTTTGTGTTAATTGTATATTCTCGAAATCTTTTGATGTCAATTCAAGTCGAATCACAT
Source organism: Diorhabda carinulata (assembly GCF_026250575.1). NCBI lineage: Eukaryota > Metazoa > Arthropoda > Insecta > Coleoptera > Chrysomelidae > Diorhabda > Diorhabda carinulata. The sequence goes on along the minus strand of NC_079473.1, from coordinate 3,699,947 downwards.
CATTCCTCATATAATTGGAATTATTAGAATTTATTTATATCAGATACATTCGATATACATGAATTGAAGCCAATTGTGATCGATTGTCACTTTGTGTTAATTGTATATTCTCTAAATCTATTGATATCGATTGAAGTCGAATCACATCATATCTCATATATTTGGAAGTATCAGAGTTTATTTGTATCAGATACATTGGATATACATGAATTGAAGCCAATTTTGATCGATTGTCACTTTGTGTTGATTGCATATTCTCGAAATCTATTGACATTAATTGGAGTCGAATCACATCATTTCTCATATAGTTGCAATTATTAGAGTTTATTTGTGTCAGATACATTCGATATAGATGAATTCAAGCCAATTGTGATCGATTGTCATTTTGTGTTAATTGTATATTCTCGAAATCTATTGAAGTCAATTCAAGTCGAATCACATCATTCCTCATATATTTGGAATTATTAGTGTTTATTTATATCAGATACATCCGATATTCATGAATTCAAGCCAATTGTGATCGATTGTCACTTTGTGTTAATTGTATATTCTTGAAATCTCTTGACATCGATTGAAGTCGAATCACATCATTTCTCATACATCTGGAATTATTAGAGTTGATTTGTGTCAGATACATTCGATACAGATGAATTCAAGCCAATTGTGATCGATTGTCATTTTGTGTTAATTGTATATTCTCGAAATCTATTGAAGTCAATTCAAGTCGAATCACATCATTCCTCATATATTTGGAATTATTAGTGTTTATTTATATCAGATACATCCGATATTCATGAATTCAAGCCAATTGTGATCGATTGTCACTTTGTGTTAATTGTATATTCTTGAAATCTCTTGACATCGATTGAAGTCGAATCACATCATTTCTCATACATCTGGAATTATTAGAGTTTATTTGTGTCAGATACATTCGATACAGATGAATTCAAGCCAATTGTGATCGATTGTCATTTTGTGTTAATTGTATATTCTCGAAATCTATTGAAGTCAATTCAAGTCGAATCACATCATTCCTCATATATTTGGAATTATTAGAGTTTATTTATATCAGATACATCCGATATACATGAATTCAAGCCAATTGTGATCGATCGTCACTTTGTGTTAATTGTATATTCTCGAAATCTCTTGACATCGATTGAAGTCGAATCACATCATATCTCATATATTTGGAATATCAGAAATTGTTTGTATCAGATACATTCGATATACATGAATTGAAGCCAATTGTGATTGATTGTCACTTTGTGTTGATTGCATATTCTCGAAATCTATTGACATTGATTGGTGTCGAATCACATCATTCCTCATATATTTGGAATTATTAGAGTTTATTTGTATCAGATTCATTCGATATACATGAAATGGGGCCAAATGAGATAGATTGTCACTTTGTGTTAATTGTATATTCTCGAAATCTTTTGACGTCTATTGATGTCAAATCACATCCTTCCTCATATATTTAGAATTATTAGAGTTCATTCGTATCAGATACATTCGATATACATGAATTGAAGCGAATTGTGATCGATTGTCACTTTGTGTTAATTGTATATTCTCGAAATCTATTGACATCGATTGAAGTCGAATCACATCATATCTCATATATTTGGAAGTATCAGAGTTTCTTTGTATCAGATACATTCGATATACATGAATTGAAGCCAATTGTGATCGATTGTCACTTTGTGTTGATTGCATATTCTCGAAATATATTGACATTGATTGGTGTCAAATCACATCCTTCCTCATATATTTGGAATTATTAGAGTTTATTTGTATCCGATTCATTCGATATACATGAATTGGGGCCAAACGAGTTCGATTGTCACTTTGTGTTAATTGTATGTTCTCGAAATCAATTGACATCAATTGAAGTCGAATCACATCATTTCTCATATATCTGGAATTATTAGAGTTGATTTGTGTCAGATACATTCGATACAGATGAATTCAAGCCAATTGTGATCGATTGTCATTTTGTGTTAATTGTATATTCTCGAAATCTATTGAAGTCAATTCAAGTCGAATCACATAATTCCTCATATATTTGAAATTATTAGAGTTTATTTATATCAGATACATCCGATATACATGAATTCAAGCCAATTATGATCGATCGCCACTTTGTGTTAATTGTATATTCTCGAAATCTCTTGACATCGATTGAAGTCGAATCACATCATTTCTCATACATCTGGAATTATTAGAGTAGATTTGTGTCAGATACATTCGATACAGATGAATTCAAGCCAATTGTGATCGATTGTCATTTTGTGTTAATTGTATATTCTCGAAATCTATTGAAGTCAATTCAAGTCGAATCACATAATTCCTCATATATTTGAAATTATTAGAGTTTATTTATATCAGATACATCCGATATACATGAATTCAAGCCAATTGTGATCGATTGTCACTTTGAGTTATTTGTATATTCTCGAAATCTTTTGACATCGATTGAAATCGAATCACATCATATCTCATATATTTGGAAGTATCGGAGTTTATTTGTATCAGATACATTCGATATACATGAATTGAAGCCAATTGTGATCGATTGTCACTTTGTGTTTATTGCATATTCTCGAAATCTATTGACATCAATTGGAGTCCAATCACATCATTTCTCATATATTTTGAAATATTAGAGTTTATTCGTATCGGATACATTCGATATACATGAATTGAAGCCACTTGTGATCGATTGTCACTTTGTGTTGATTGCATATTTTCCAAATCTATTGACATCAATTGAAGTCGAATTACATCACTTCTCATATATTCGCAATTATTAGAGTTTATTTGTGTCAGATACATTCGATATAGATGAATTCAAGCCAATTGAGATCGATTGTCACTTTGTGTTGATTGCATATTCTCGAAATCTATTGACATTAATTGGAGTCGAATCACATCATTTCTCATATATTTGGAATTATTAGAGATCATTTATATCAGATACATTCGATATACATGAATTGAAGCCAATTGTGATCGATTGTCAATTTGTGTTTATTGCATATTCTCGAAATCTATTGACATCAATTGGAGTCGAATCACATCATTTCTCATATATTTGAAAATATTAGAGTTTATTTGTATCAGATACATTCGATATACATGAATTGAAGCCAATTGTGATCGATTGTCACTTTGTGTTGATTGCATATTTTCCAAATCTATTGACATCAATAGAATTCGAATTACATCATTTCTCATATATTTGCAATTATTAGAGTTTATTTGTGACAGATACATTCGATATAGATGAATTCAAGCCAATTGAGATCGATTGTCACTTTGTGTTGATTGCATATTCTCGAAATCTATTGACATTGATTGAAGTCGAATCACATCATACCTCATATATTTGGAATTATTAGAGTTTATTTGTATCGGATACATACGATATACATGAATTGAAGCCAATTGTGATCGATTGTCACTTTGTGTTGATTGCATATTCTCGAAATCTATTGACATCGATTGAAGTCGAATCACATCATATCTTATATATTTGGAAGTATCAGAGTTATTTGTATCAGAGTTATTTGTATCAGATTCATTCGATATACATGAATTGAAGCCAATTGTGATCGATTGTCACTTTGTGTTGATTGCGTATTCTCGGAATCTATTGACATTAATTGGAGTTGAATCACATCATTTCTCATATAGTTGCAATTATTAGAGTTTATTTGTGTCAGATACATTCGATATACATGAATTGAAGCCAATTGTGATCGATTGTCACTTTGTGTTGATTGCATATTCTCGAAATCTACTGACATCAATTGGAGTCGAATCACATCATTTCCCATATATTTGGAAATATTAGAGTTTATTTGTATCAGATACATTCGATATACAAGAATTGAAGCCAATTGTGATCGATTGTCATTTTGTGTTAATTGTATATTCTCGAAATCTTTTGATGTCAATTCAAGTCGAATCACATCATTCCTCAATATAATTGGAATTATTAGAATTTATTTATATCAGATACATTCGATATACATGAATTGAAGCCAATTGGGATCGATTGTCACTTTGTGTTAATTGTATATTCTCTAAATCTATTGATATCGATTGAAGTCGAATCACATCATATCTCATATATTTGGAAGTATCAGAGTTTATTTGTATCAGATACATTGGATATACATGAATTGAAGCCAATTTTGATCGATTGTCACTTTGTGTTGATTGCATATTCTCGAAATCTATTGACATTAATTGGAGTCGAATCACATCATTTCTCATATAGTTGCAATTATTAGAGTTTATTTGTGTCAGATACATTCGATATAGATGAATTCAAGCCAATTGTGATCGATTGTCATTTTGTGTTAATTGTATATTCTCGAAATCTATTGAAGTCAATTCAAGTCGAATCACATCATTCCTCATATATTTGGAATTATTAGTGTTTATTTATATCAGATACATCCGATATTCATGAATTCAAGCCAATTGTGATCGATTGTCACTTTGTGTTAATTGTATATTCTTGAAATCTCTTGACATCGATTGAAGTCGAATCACATCATATCTCATATATTTGGAAGTATCAGAGTTTATTTGTATCAGATACATTCGATATACATGAATTGAAGCCAATTGTGATCGATTGTCACTTCGTGTTGATTGCATATTCTCGAAATCTATTGACATCAATTGGAGTCGAATCACATCATTTCTCATATATCTGGAATTATTATTGTTTATTTGTGTCAGATACATTCGATATAGATGAATTTAAGCCAATTGTGATCGATTGTCATTTTGTGTTAACTGTATATTCTCGGAATCTATTGAAGTCAATTCAAGTCGAATCACATCATTCCTCATATATTTGGAATTATTAGAGTTTATTTATATCACATACATCCGATATACATGAATTCAAGCCAATTGTGATCGATTGTCACTTTGTGTCAATTGTATATTCTCGAAATCTATTGACATCGATTGAAATCGAATCACATCATTTCTCATATATTTGGAAGTATCAGAGTTTATTTGTATCAGATACATTCGATATACATGAATTGAGGCGATTGTGATCGATTGTCACTTTGTGTTGATTGCATATTTTCCAAATCTATTGACATCAATTGAAGTCGAATTACATCATTTCTCATATATTTGCAATTATTAGAGTTTATTTGTGTCAGATATATCCGATATAGATAAATTCAAGCCAATTGAGATCGATTGTCACTTTGTGGTGATTGCATATTTCCGAAATCTATTGACATTGATTGGAGTCGAATCACATTATTCCTCATATATTTGGATGTATTCGAGTTCATTTGTGTCAGATTCATCCGATATACATGAATTGAAGCCAATTGTGATCGATGGTCACTTTGTGTTGATTGCATATTCTCGAAATCTACTGACATCATTTGGAGTCGAATTACATCATTTCTCATATATTTGGAAATATTGGAGTTTATATGTATCAGATACATTCGATATACATGAATTGGAGCCAATTAAGATCGATTGTCACTTTGTGTTTATTGCATATTCTCGAAATCTATTGACATCAATTGAAGTCGAATTACATCATTTCTCATATATTTGCAATTATTAGAGTTTATTTGTGTCAGATACATTCGATATAGATGAATTCAAGCCAATTGAGATCGATTGTCACTTTGTGTTGATTGCATATTCTCGAAATCTATTGACATTGATTGGAGTTGAATCACATCATACCTCATATATTTGGAATTATTAGAGTTTATTTGTATCAGATTCATTCGATATACATGAATTGGGGCCAAATGAGATCGATTGTCACTTTGTGTTAATCGTATATTCTCGAAATCTATTGACGTCTATTGATGTCAAATCACATCCATCCTCATATATTTGGAATTATTAGAGTTTATTCGTATCAGATACATTCGATGTACATGAATTGAAGCCAATTGTGATCGATTGTCACTTTGTGTTGATTGCATATTCTCGGAATCTATTGACATTGATTGGAGTCGAATCACATCATTCCTCATAAATTTGGGATTATTATAGTTTATTTGTATCAGATTCATTCGATATACATAAATTGGGGCCAGATGAGATCGATAGTCACTTTGTGTTAATTGTATATTCTCGAAATCTATTGACGTCTATTGATGTCAAATCACATCCATCCTCATATATTTGGAATTATTAGAGTTTATTCGTATCAGATACATTCGATGTACATGAATTGAAGCCAATTGTGATCGATTGTCACTTTGTGTTGATTGCATATTCTCGAAATCTATTGACATTGATTGGTGTCGAATCACATCATTCCTCATATATTTGGAATTATTGGAGTTTATTTGTATCAGATACATTCGATATACATGAATTGAAGCCAATTGTGATCGATTGTCACTTTGTGTTGATTACATATTCTCGAAATCTATTGACATCAATTGAAGTCGAATCACATCATTTCTCATATATCTGGAATCATTAGAGTTTATTTGTGTCAGCTACATTCGATATAGATGAATTCAAGCCAATTGTGATCGATTGTCATTTTGTGTTAATTGTATATTCTCGAAATCTATTGAAGTCAATTCAAGACGAATCACATCATTCCTCATATATTTGGAATTATTAGAGTTTATTTATATCAGATACATCCGATATACATGAATTCAAGCCAATTGTGATCGATTGTCACTTTGTGTTGATTGCATGTTCTCGAAATCTATTGAGGTCTATCGATGTCAAATCACATCATTCCTCATATATTTGGAATTATCATAGTTTATTCGTATCAGATACATCCAATATACATGAATTGAAGCCAATTGTGATCGATTGTCACTTTGTGTTTATTGCATATTCTCGAAATCTATTGACATCAATTGGAGTCGAATCACATAATTTCCCATATATATGGAAATATTAGAGATTATTTGTATCAGATGCATTCGATATACGTGAATTGAAGCAATTGTGATCGATTGTCACTTTGTGTTGATTGCATATTTTCCAAATCTATTGACATCAATTGAAGTCGAATTACATCATTTCTCATATATTTGCAATTATTAGAGTTTATTTGTGTCAGATACATCCGATATAGATGAATTCAAGCCAATTGTGATCGATTGTCATTTTGTGTTAATTGTTTGTTCTCGAAATCTATTGACATCAATTGAAGTCGAATTACATCATTTCTTATATATTTGCAATTATTAGAGTTCATTTGTGTCAGATACATTCGATATAGATGAATTCAAGCCAATTGTGATCGATTGTCATTTTGTGTTAATTGTATATTCTCGAAATCTATTGAAGTCAAATCAAGTTGAATCACATCATTCCTCATATATTTGGAATTATTAGAGTTTATTTGTATCAGATGCATTCGATATACATGAATTGAAGCAATTGTGATCGATTGTCACTTTGTGTTGATTGCATATTTTCCAAATCTATTGACATCAATTGAAGTCGAATTACATCATTTCTCATATATTTGCAATTATTAGAGTTTATTTGTGTCAGATACATCCGATATAGATGAATTCAAGCCAATTGTGATCGATTGTCATTTTGTGTTAATTGTTTGTTCTCGAAATCTATTGACATCAATTGAAGTCGAATTACATCATTTCTTATATATTTGCAATTATTAGAGTTTATTTGTGTCAGATACATTCGATATAGATGAATTCAAGGCAATTGAGATCGATTGTCACTTTGTGTTGATTGCATATTTTCCAAATCTATTGACATCAATTGAAGTCGAATTACATCATTTCTCATATATTTGCAATTATTAGAGTTTATTTGTGTCAGATACATCCGATATAGATGAATTCAAGCCAATTGTGATCGATTGTCATTTTGTGTTAATTGTTTGTTCTCGAAATCTATTGACATCAATTGAAGTCGAATTACATCATTTCTTATATATTTGCAATTATTAGAGTTCATTTGTGTCAGATACATTCGATATAGATGAATTCAAGACAATTGTGATCGATTGTCATTTTGTGTTAATTGTATATTCTCGAAATCTATTGAAGTCAAATCAAGTTGAATCACATCATTCCTCATATATTTGGAATTATTAGAGTTTATTTGTATCAGATGCATTCCATATACATGAATTGAAGCAATTGTGATCGATTGTCACTTTGTGTTGATTGCATATTTTCCAAATCTATTGACATCAATTGAAGTCGAATTAGATCATTTCTCATATATTTGCAATTATTAGAGTTTATTTGTGTCAGATACATCCGATATAGATGAATTCAAGCCAATTGTGATCGATTGTCATTTTGTGTTAATTGTTTGTTCTCGAAATCTATTGACATCAATTGAAGTCGAATTACATCATTTCTTATATATTTGCAATTATTAGAGTTTATTTGTGTCAGATACATTCGATATAGATGAATTCAAGGCAATTGAGATCGATTGTCACTTTGTGATGATTGCATATTTCCGAAATCTATTGACATCATTTGGAGTCGAATCACATCATTTCTCATATATTTGGATGAATTCCAGTTCATATGTGTCAGATTCATTCGATATACATGAATTGAAGCCAATTGCGATCGATTGTCACTTTGTGTTGATTGCATATTTTGGGAGTCTATTGAAATCGATTGAAGTCCATTCACATAATTGCGCATATATTAGGATGTATTGGAGTATATTTGGGTCGATTATCACTTTGTGTTGATTGCATATTTTCCAAGTCTATTGACATCAATTGAAGTCGAATCACATCATTTCTCATATATAAGGAATTATTAGAGTTTATTTTGGTCAGATACATTCGATATACATGAATTGAAGCCAATTGTGATCGATGGTCACTTTGTGTTGATTGCATATTCTCGAAATCTACTGACATCATTTGGAGTCGAATCACATCATTTCTCATATATTTGGAAATATTAGAGTTTATTCGTATCAGATACATTCGATATACATGAATGGAAGCCAATTGTGATCGATTGTCACTTTGTGTTAATTGTATATTCTCGAAATCTCTTGACATCGATTGAAGTCGTATCACATCATATCTCATATATTTGGAAGTATCAGAGTTTATTTGTATCAGATACATTCGATAAACATAAATTGAAGCCAATTGTGATCGATTGTCACTTTGAGTTGATTGGATATTTTCCAAATCTATTGACATCAATTGAAGTCGAATTACATCATTTCTCATATATTTGCAATTATTAGAGTTTATTTGTGTCAGATACATTCGATATAGATGAATTCAAGGCAATTGAGATCGATTGTCACTTTGTGATGATTGCATATTTCCGAAATCTATTGACATTGTTTGGAGTCGAATCACATTATTTCTCATATATTTGGATGAATTCCAGTTCATTCGTGTCAGATTCATTCGATATACATGCCAATTGCGATCGATTGTCAATTTGTGTTGATTGCATATTTTGGAAGTCTATTGAAATCGATTGAAGTCCATTCACATAATTGCGCATATATTAGGATGTATTAGAGTATATTTGGGTCGATTATCACTTTGTGTTGATTGCATATTTTCCAAATCTATTGACATCAATTGAAGTCGAATCACATCATTTCTCATATATAAGGAATTATTAGAGTTTATTTGTGTCAGATACATTCGATATACATGAATTGAAGCCAATTGTGATCGATGGTCACTTTGGGTTGATTACATATTTCCGAATTCTATTGACATTCATTTCTGTCGAATCACATCATTCCTCATATATTTGGAATTATTAGAGTTTATTTGTATCAGATTCATTCGATATACATGAATTGGGGCCCAATGAGATCGATTGTCACTTTGTGTTAATTGTATATTCTCGAAATCTATTGACGTCTATTGATGTCAAATCACATCCTTCCTCATATATTTGGAATTATTAGAGTTTATTTGTGTCAGATACATTCGATATAGATGAATTCAAGCCAATTGTGATCGATTGTCACTTTGTGTTAAGTGTATATTCTCGAAATCTATTGACGTCTATTCAAGTCGAATCACATCATATCTCATATATTTGGAATTATCAGAGTTTATTTGTATGAGATACATTCGATATATATGAATTGTAGCCAATTGTGATCGATTGTCACTTTGTGTTGATTGCATATTCTCGAAATCTATTGACATTGATTGGTGTCGAATCACATCATTCCTCATATATTTGGAATTATTAGAGTTTATTTGTATCAGATTCATTCGATATACATGAATTGGGGCCAAAGGAGGTCGATTGTCACTTTGTGTTGATTGCATATTTTCCAAATCTATTCACATCAATTCAAGTCGAATCACATCATTCCTCATATATTTGGAATTATTAGAGGTTATTTATATCAGATTTATCCGATACACATGAATTCAAGCTAATTGTGATCGATTGTCATCTTGTGTTAATTGTATATTCTCGGAATCTATTGACATCAATTGGAGACGAATCACATCATTTCTCATATATTTGGAAATATTAGAGTTTATTTGTATCAGATATATTCGATATACATGAAGTGAAGCCAATTGTGATCGATTGTCATTTTGTGTTAATTGTATATTCTCGAAATCCATTGAAGTCAATTTAAGTCGAATCAGATCATATCTCATATATTTGGAAGTATCAGAGTTTATTTGTATCAGATACATTCGATATACATGAATTGAAGCCAATTGTGATCGATTGTCACTTTGTGTTGATTGCATATTCTCGAAATATATTGACATTGATTGGTGTCGAATCACATCATTCCTCATATATATGTGGAATTATTAGAGTTTATTTGTATCAGATTCATTCGATATACATGAATTGAGGCCAAATGAGATCGATTGTCACTTTGTGTTAATTGTATATTCTCGAAATCTATTGACGTCTATTGATGTCAAATCACATCCTTCCCCATATATTTGGAATTATTAGAGTTTATTCGTATCAGATACATTCGATATACATGAATTGAAGCCAATTGTGATCGATTGTCACTTCGTGTTGATTGCATATTCTCGAAATCTATTGACATTGATTGGTGTCGAATCACATCATTCCTCATATATTTGGAATTATTAGAGTTTATTTGTATCAGATTCATTCGATATACATGAATTGGGGCCAAATGAGATCGATTGTCACTTTGTGTTAATTGTATATTCTCGGAATCTATTGACGTCTATTGATGTCAAATCACTTATATTCCTCATATATTTGGAATTATTAGAGTTTATTTGTATCAGATACATTCGATATACATGAATTGAAGCCAATTGTGATCGATTGCCACTTTGTGTTGATTGCATATTCTCGAAATCTATTGACATCGATTGGAGTCGAATCACATCATTTCTCATATATTTGGAAATATTAAAGTTTATTCATATCAGATACATCCGATATACATGATTTCAAGCCAATTGTGATTGATTGTCACTTTGTGTTAATTGTATATTCTCGAAATCTCTTGACATCGATTGAAGTCAAATCACATCATATCTCATATATTTGGAAGTATCAGAGTTTATTTGTGTCAGATACATTCGATATAGATGAATTCAAGCCAATTGTGAACGATTGTCACTTTGTGTTGATTGCATATTGCCGAAATCTATTGACATTGATTGGAGTCGAATCACATCATTCCTCATATATTTGGAATTATCAGAGTTTATTTGTATCAGATACATTCGATATACATGAATTGAAGCCAATTGTGATCGATTGTCACTTTGTGTTGATTGCATATTCTCGAAATCTATCGACATCAATTGGAGTCGAATTACATCATTTCTCATATATTTGGAAATATTAGAGTTTATTTGTATCAGATACATTCGATATACATGAATTGAAGCCAATTGTGATCGATTGTCACTTTGTGTTGATTGCATATTTCCGAAATCTATTGATTGAAGACGAATCTCATCATTTCTCATATATAAGGAATTATTAGAGTTTATTTGTGTCAGATACATTCGATATAGATGAATTCAAGCTAATTGTGATCGATTGTCATTTTGTGTTAATTGTATATTCTCGAAATCTATTGACATCGATTGAAGTCGAATCACATCATATCTCATATATTTGGAAGTATCAGAGTTTATTTGTATCAGATACATTCGATATACATGAATTGAAGCCAAATGTGATCGATTGTCACTTTGTGTTGATTGCATATTCTCGAAATTTATTGACATTGATTGGAGTCGAATCACATCATTCCTCATATATTTGGAATTATTAGAGTTTATTTGTATCAGATTCATTCGATATACATGAATTGGGGCCAAATGAGATCGATAGTCACTTTGTGTTAATTGTATATTCTCGATATTTATTGACGTCTATTGATGTCAAATCACAATCTTCGTCATATATTTGGAATTATTAGAGTTTATTCGTATCAGATACATTCGATATACATGAATTGAAGCCAATTGTGATCGATTGTCACTTTGTGTTGATTGCATATTTTCCAAATCTATTGACATCAATTAAAGTCGGATTACATCATTTCTCATATATTTGCAATTATTAGAGTTTATTTGTGTAAGATTCATTCGATATAGATGAATTCAAGCCAATTGTGATCGATTGTCATTTTGTATTATTTGTATATTCTCGAAATCTATTGACATCAATTGGAGTCGAATCACATCATTTCTCATATATTTGGAAATATTAGAGTTTATTTATATCAGATACATCCGATATACATGAATTCGAGCCAATTGTGATCGATTGTCACTTTGTGTTGATTACATATTTCCGAAATCTATTGACATTGATTGGAGTCGATTCACATCATTTCTCATATATTTGGAATTATTGGAGTTTATTTATATCAGATACATCCGATATACATGAATTGAAGCCAAATGTGATCGATTGTCACTTTGTGTTGATTGCATATTCTCGAAATTTATTGACATTGATTGGAGTCGAATCACATCATTCCTCATATATTTGGAATTATTAGAGTTTATTTGTATCAGATTCATTCGATATACATGAATTGGGGCCAAATGAGATCGATAGTCACTTTGTGTTAATTGTATATTCTCGATATTTATTGACGTCTATTGATGTCAAATCACATCCTTCGTCATATATTTGGAATTATTAGAGTTTATTTGTATCAGATACATTTGATATACATGAATTGAAGCCAATTTTGATCGATTGTCACTTTGTGTTCATTGCATATTTTCCAAATCTATTGACATCAATTAAAGTCGAATTACATCATTTCTCATATATTTGCAATTATTAGAGTTCTTTTGTGTCAGATACATTCGATATAGATGAATTCAAGCCAATTGTGATCGATTGTCATTTTGTGTTAATTGTATATTCTCGAAATCTATTGAAGTCAATTCAAGTTGAATCACATCATTCCTCATATATTTGGAATTATTAGAGTTTATTTATATCAGATACATCCGATATACATGAATTCGAGCCAATTGTGATCGATTGTCACTTTGTGTTGATTACATATTTCCGAAATCTATTGACATTGATTGGAGTCGATTCACATCATTTCTCATATATTTGGAATTATTGGAGTTTATTTATATCAGATACATCCGATATACATGAATTCAAGCCAATTGTGATCGATTGTCACTTTGTGTTGATTGCATATCTCCGAAATCTATTGACATCAATTGAAGTCGAATTACATCATTTCTCATATATGAGGAATTATTAGAGTTTATTTGTGTCAGATACATTCGATATACATGAATTGAAGCCAATTGTGATCGATTGTCACTTTGTGTTGATTGCATATCCCCGAAATCTATTGACATCAATTGAAGTCGAATTACATCATTTCTCATATATGAGGAATTATTAGAGTTTATTTGTGTCAGATACATTCGATATACATGAATTGAAGCCAATTGTGATCGATTGTCACTTTGTGTTGATTGCATATTTTCGAAATCTATTGACGTCTATTGATGTCAAATCACATCATTTCTCATATATTTGGATGTATTCGAGTTCATTTGTGTCAGATTCATACGATATACATGTATTGAAGCCAATTGCGATCGATTGTCACTTTGTGTTTATTGCATATTTTGGAAGTCTATTGAATTCGATTGAAGTCCATTCACATAATTGCGCATATATTAGGATGTATTAGAGTATATTTGGGTCGATTATCACTTTGTGTTGATTGCATATTTTCCAAATCTATTGACATCAATTGAAGTCGAATCACATCATTTCTCATATATAAGGGATTATTAGAGTTTATTTGTGTCAGATACATTCGATATACATGAATTGAAGCCAATTGTGATCGATTGTCACTTTGTGTTGATTGCATATTCTCAAAATCTATTGACATCAATTGAAGTCGATTCACATCATTTCTCATATATTTGGAATTATTGGAGTTTATTTATATCAGATACATCCGATATACATGAATTCAAGCCAATTGTGATCGATTGTCACTTTGTGTTGATTGCATATCTCCGAAATCTATTGACATCAATTGAAGTCGAATTACATCATTTCTCATATATGAGGAATTATTAGAGTTTATTTGTGTCAGATACATTCGATATACATGAATTGAAGCCAATTGTGATCGATTGTCACTTTGTGTTGATTGCATATTTTCGAAATCTATTGACGACAATTCAAGTCGAATCACATAATTCCTCATATATTTGGAATTAATAGAGTTTATTTGTGTCAGATACATTCGATATAGATGAATTCAAGCCAATTGTGATCGATTGTCATTTTCTTTTATTTGTATATTCTCGAAATCTATTGACATCGACTGAAGTCGAATCACATCATATCTCATATATTTGGAAGTATCAGAGTTTATTTGTATCAGATACATTCGATATACATGAATTGAAGCCAATTGTGATCGATTGTCACTTTGTGTTGATTGCATATTTCCGAAATCTATTGACATTGATTGGAGTCGAATCACATCATTCCTCATATATTTGGAATTACTAGAGTTTATTTGTATCAGATACATTCGATATACAAGAATTGAAGCCAATTGTGATCGATTGTCACTTTGTGTTGATTGCATATTCTCGAAATCTATTGACATCAATTGGAGTCGAATCACATCATTTCTCATATATTTGGAAATATTAGAGTTTATTTGTATCAGATACATCCGATATACATGAATTGAAGCCAATTGTGATCGATTGTCACTTTGTGTTGATTGCATATTTCCGAAATCTATTGAGCTCAATTGAAGTCGAATCACATCATTCCTCATATATAAGGAATTATTAAAGTTTATTTTTGTCAGATACATTCGATATAAATGAATTCAAGCCAATTGTGATCGATTGTCATCTTGTGTTAATTGTATATTCTCGAAATCTATTGATGTCAGTTCAAGTCGAATCACATCATTTCTCATATATTTGGAATTATTAGAGTTTATTTATATCAGATACATCCGATATACATGAATTCAAGCCAATTGTGATCGATTGTCACTTTGTGTTAATTGTATATTCTCGAAATCTATTGACATCGATTGAAATCGAATCACATTATATCTCATAAATTTGGAAGTATCAGAGTTTATTTGTGTCAGATTCATTCGATAGACATGAATTGAAGCCAATTGCGATCGATTGTCACTTTGTGTTGATTGCATATTTTGGAAGTCTATTGAAATCCATTGAAGTCCATTCACATAATTGCGCATATATCAGGATGTATTAGAGTATGTTTAGGTCGATTATCACTTTGTGTTGATTGCATATTTTCCAAATCTTTTGACATCAATTGAAGTCGAATCACATCATTGCTCATATATAAGGAATTATTAGAGTTTATTTGTGTCAGATACATTCGATATACATGAATTGAAGCCGATTGTGATCGATTGTCACTTTGTGTTGATTGAATATTCTCGAAATCTACTGACTTCAATTGGAGTCGAATCACATCATTTCTCATACATTTGGAAATATTAGAGTTTATTTGTATCAGATACATTCGATATACATGAATTGAAGCCAATTGTGATCGATTGTCATTTTGTGTTAATTGTATATTCTCGAAATCTATTGATGTCAGTTCAAGTCGAATCACATCATATCTCATATATTTGGGAGTATCAGAGTTCATTCGTATCAGATACATTCGATATACATGAATTGAAGCCAATTGTGATCGATTATCACTTTGTGTTGATTGCATATTCTCGAAATCTATCGACATCAATTGGAGTCGAATCACATCATTTCTCATATATTTATGAATATTGTAGTTTATTTGTATCAGATACATTCGATATACATGAATTGAAGCCAATTGTGATCGATTGTCACTT
Source organism: Diorhabda carinulata (assembly GCF_026250575.1). Classification (NCBI taxonomy): domain Eukaryota; kingdom Metazoa; phylum Arthropoda; class Insecta; order Coleoptera; family Chrysomelidae; genus Diorhabda; species Diorhabda carinulata. The sequence continues at coordinate 3,683,552 of NC_079473.1, read as the reverse complement.
TGTGTTGATTGCATTTTTTCGAAATCTATTGACGTCAATTCGGATCGAATCACATCATTCCTCATATATTTGGAATTATTAGAGTTTATTTGTGTCAGATACATTCGATATACATGAATTGAAGCCGATTGTGATCGATTGTCAGTTTGTGTTGATTGCATATTCTCGAAATCTACTGACATCAATTGGAGTCGAATCACATCGATTCTCATATATTTGGAAATATTAGAGTTTATTTGTATCAGATACATTCGATATACATGAATTGAAGCCAATTGTTATCGATTGTCATTTTGTGTTAATTGTATATTCTCGAAATCTATTGATGTCAGTTCTAGTCGAATCACATCATTCCTCATATATTTGGAATTATTAGAGATCCTTTTTATCAGATACATCCGATATACATGAATTGAAGCCAATTGTGATCGATTGTCACTTTGTGTTAATTGTATATTTTCCAAATCTATTGACATCAATTGAAGTCGAATTACTCCATTTCTCATATATTTGCAATTATTAGAGTTTATTTGTATCAGATTCATTCGATATACATGAATTGGGGCCAAATGAGATCGATTGTCACTTTGTGTTAATTGTATATTCTCGAAATCTATTGACGTCTATTGATGTCAAATCACATCCTTCCTCATATATTTGGAATTATTAGAGTTTATTTATATCAGATACATCCGATATACATGAATTCAAGCCAATTGTGATCGATTGTCACTTTTTGTTAATTGTATATTCTCGAAATCTCTTGACATCGATTGAAGTCGAATTACAACATTTCTCATATATTTTCAATTATTAGAGTTTATTTGTATCATATACATTCGATACACATGAATTGAGGCCAATTGTGATCGATTGTCACTTTGTGTTGATTGCATATTCTCAAAATCTATTGACATCAATTGAAGTCGAATCACATCCTTTCTCATATATCTGGAATTATTAGAGTTTATTTGTGTCAGATTCATTCGATATAGATGAATTCAAGCCAATTGTGATCGATTGTCATTTTTTGTTAATTGTATATTCTCGAAATCTATTGAAGTCAATTCAAGTCGAATCACATCATTCCTCATATATTTGGAATTATTAGAGTTTATTTAAATCAGATACATCCGATATACATGAATTCAAGCCAATTGTGATCGATTGTCACTTTGTGTTAATTGTATATTCTCGAAATCTATTGACATCAATTGGAGTCAAATCACATCATTTCTCATATATTTGGGAATATTAGAGTTTATTTGTATCAGATACATTCGATATACATAAATTGAAGCCAATTGTGATCGATTGTCACTATGTGTTGATTGTATATTTTTGAAATCTATTGACGTCAATTTAAGTCGAATCACATCATTCCTCATATATTTGGAATTATTAGAGTTTATATGTGTTAGATACATTCGATATAGATGAATTCAAGCCAATTGTGATCGATTGTCACTTTGTGTTAATTGTATATTCTCGAAATCTATTGACATTGATTGGTGTCGAATCACATCATTCCTCATATATTTGGAATTATTGGAGTTTATTTGTATCAGATTCATTCGATATACATGAATTGGGGCCAAATGAGATCGATTGTCACTTTGGGTTGATTGTATATTCTCGAAATCTCTTGACATCGATTGAAGTCGAATTACATCATTTCTCATATATTTGCAATTATTAGAGTTTTTTCGTATCAGATACATTCGATATACATGAATTGAAGCCAATTGTGAACGATTGTTACTTTGTGTTGATTGCATATTCTCGAAATCTATTGACATCAATTGAAGTCGAATCACATCATTTCTCATATATCTGGAAGTATCAGAGTTTATTTGTATCAGATACATTCGATATACATGAATTGAAGCAATTGTGATCGATTGTCACTTTGTGTTGATTGCATATTTTCCAAATCTATTGACATCAATTGAAGTCGTATTACATCATTTCTTATATATTTGCAATTATTAGAGTTTATTTGTATCAGATACATTCGATATACATAAATTGAAGCCAATTGTGATCGATTGTCACTATGTGTTGATTGTATATTTTTGAAATCTATTGACGTCAATTTAAGTCGAATCACATCATTCCTCATATATTTGGAATTATTAGAGTTTATATGTGTTAGATACATTCGATATAGATGAATTCAAGCCAATTGTGATCGATTGTCACTTTGTGTTAATTGTATATTCTCGAAATCTATTGACATTGATTGGTGTCGAATCACATCATTCCTCATATATTTGGAATTATTGGAGTTTATTTGTATCAGATTCATTCGATATACATGAATTGGGGCCAAATGAGATCGATTGTCACTTTGGGTTGATTGTATATTCTCGAAATCTCTTGACATCGATTGAAGTCGAATTACATCATTTCTCATATATTTGCAATTATTAGAGTTTTTTCGTATCAGATACATTCGATATACATGAATTGAAGCCAATTGTGAACGATTGTTACTTTGTGTTGATTGCATATTCTCGAAATCTATTGACATCAATTGAAGTCGAATCACATCATTTCTCATATATCTGGAAGTATCAGAGTTTATTTGTATCAGATACATTCGATATACATGAATTGAAGCAATTGTGATCGATTGTCACTTTGTGTTGATTGCATATTTTCCAAATCTATTGACATCAATTGAAGTCGTATTACATCATTTCTTATATATTTGCAATTATTAGAGTTTATTTGTATCAGATTCATTCGATATACATGAATTGGGGCCAAATGAGATCGATTGTCACTTTTTGTTAATAATTGTATATTCTCGAAATCTATTGACGTCTATTGATGTCAAATCATATCCTTCCTCATATATTTGGAATTATTAGAGTTTATTCATATCAGATACATCCGATATACATGAATTGAAGCCAACTGTGATCGATTGTCACTTTGTGTTGATTGCATATTCTCGAAATCTATTGACATCAATTGAAGTCGAATCACATCATTTCTCATATATCTTGAAGTATCAGAGTTCATTTGTATCAGATGCATTCGATACACATGAATTGGAGCCAATGGTGATCGATTGTCACTTTGTGTTGATTGCATATTCTCGAAATCTATTGACATCAATTGAAGTCGAATCACATCCTTTCTCATATATCTGGAATTATTAGAGTTTATTTGTGTCAGATTCATTCGATATAGATGAATTCAAGCCAATTGTGATCGATTGTCATTTTGTGTTAATTGTAGTTTCTCGAAATCTATTGAAGTCAATTCAAGTCGAATCTAATCATTCCTCATATATTTGGAATTATTAGAGTTTATTTAAATCAGATACATCCGATATACATGAATTCAAGCCAATTGTGATCGATTGTCACTTTGTGTTAATTGTATATTCTCGAAATCTATTGACATCGATTGAAATCGAATCACATCATATCTCATATATTTGGAAGTATCAGAGTTAATTTGTATCAGATACATTCGATATACATTAATTGGAGCCAATTGTGATCGATTGTCACTTTGTGTTGATTGCATATTCTCGAAATCTATCGACATCAATTGGAGTCGAATCACATCATTTCTCATATATTTGGGAATATTAGAGTTTATTTGTATCAGATACATTCGATATACATATATTGAAGCCAATTGTGATCGATTGTCACTATGTGTTGATTGCATATTTTCGAAATCTATTGACGTCAATTCAAGTCGAATCACATCATTCCTCATATATTTGGAATTATTAGAGTTTATATGTGTCAGATACATTCGATATAGATGAATTCGAGCCAATTGTGATCGATTGTCACTTTGTGTTAATTGTATATTCTCGAAATCTTTTGATATCGATTGAAGTCGAATCACTTCATATCTCATATATTTGGGAGTATCAGAGTTTATTTGTATCAGATACATTCGATATACATGAATTGAAGCCAATTGTGATCAATTGTCACTTTGTGTTGATTGCATATTCTCGAAATCTATTGACATTGATTGGTGTCGAATCACATCATTCCTCATATATTTGGAATTATTAGAGTTTATTTGTATCAGATTCATTCGATATACATGAATTGAAGCAATTGTGATCGATTGTCACTTTGTGTTGATTGCATATTTTCCAAATCTATTGACATCAATTGAAGTCGAATTACATCATTTCTCATATATTTGCAATTATTAGAGTTCATTTGTATCAGATTCATACGATATACATGAATTGGGGCCAAATGAGATCGATTGTCACTTTGTGTTAATTGTATATTCTCGAAATCTATTGACGTCTATTGATGTCAAATCACATCCTTCCTCATATATTTGAAATTATTAGAGTTTATTTATATCAGATACATCCGATATACATGAATTGAAGCCAATTGTGATCGATTGTCACTTTGTGTTGATTGCATATTCTCGAAATCTATTGACATCAATTGAAGTCGAATCACATCATTTCTCATATATCTGGAAGTATCAGTGTTCATTTGTATCAGATACATTCGATATACATGAATTGAAGCAATTGTGATCGATTGTCACTTTGTGTTGATTGCCTATTTCCCAAATCTATTGACATCAATTGAAGTCGAATTACATCATTTCTCATATATTTACAATTATTAGAGTTTATTTGTGTTAGATTCATTCGATATAGATGAATTCAAGCCAATTGAGATCGATTGTCACTTTGTGTTAATTGTATATTCTCGAAATCTCTTGACATCAATTGAAGTCGAATTACATCATATCTCATATATTTGCAATTATTAGAGTTCATTTGTATCAGATTCATTCGATATACATGAATTGGGGCCAAATGAGATCGATTGTCACTTTGTGTTAATTGTATATTCTCGAAATCTATTGACGTCTATTGATGTCAAATCACATCCTTCCTCATATATTTGAAATTATTAGAGTTTATTTATATCAGATACATCCGATATACATGAATTGAAGCCAATTGTGATCGATTGTCACTTTGTGTTGATTGCATATTCTCAAAATCTATAGACATCAATTGAAGTCGAATCACATCATTTCTCATATATCTGGAAGTATCAGAGTTCATCTGTATCAGATACATTCGATATACATGAATTGAAGCAATTGTGATCGATTGTCACTTTGTGTTGATTGCATATTTTCCAAATCTATTGACATCAATTGAAGTCGTATTACATCATTTCTTATATATTTGCAATTATTAGAGTTTATTTGTATCAGATTCATTCGATATACATGAATTGGGGCCAAATGAGATCGATTGTCACTTTTTGTTAATAATTGTATATTCTCGAAATCTATTGACGTCTATTGATGTCGAATCACATCCTTCCTCATATATTTGGAATTATTAGAGTTTATTCATATCAGATACATCCGATATACATGAATTGAAGCCAACTGTGATCGATTGTCACTTTGTGTTGATTGCATATTCTCGAAATCTATTGACACCAATTGAAGTCGAATCACATCATTTCTCATATATCTTGAAGTATCAGAGTTCATTTGTATCAGATACATTCGATACACATGAATTGAAGCCAATGGTGATCGATTGTCACTTTGTGTTGATTGCATATTCTCGAAATCTATTGACATCAATTGAAGTCGAATCACATCCTTCCTCATATATCTGGAATTATTAGAGTTTATTTGTGTCAGATTCATTCGATATAGATGAATTCAAGCCAATTGTGATCGATTGTCATTTTGTGTTAATTGTAGTTTCTCGAAATCTATTGAAGTCAATTCAAGTCGAATCTAATCATTCCTCATATATTTGGAATTATTAGAGTTTATTTAAATCAGATACATCCGATATACATGAATTCAAGCCAATTGTGATCGATTGTCACTTTGTGTTAATTGTATATTCTCGAAATCTCTTGACATCAATTGAAGTCGAATTACATCATTTCTCATATATTTGCAATTATTAGAGTTCATTTGTATCAGATTCATTCGATATACATGAATTGGGGCCAAATGAGATCGATTGTCACTTTGTGTTAATTGTATATTCTCGAAATCTATTGACGTCTATTGATGTCAAATCACATCCTTCCTCATATATTTGAAATTATTAGAGTTTATTTATATCAGATACATCCGATATACATGAATTGAAGCCAATTGTGATCGATTGTCACTTTGTGTTGATTGCATATTCTCAAAATCTATAGACATCAATTGAAGTCGAATCACATCATTTCTCATATATCTGGAAGTATCAGAGTTCATCTGTATCAGATACATTCGATATACATGAATTGAAGCAATTGTGATCGATTGTCACTTTGTGTTGATTGCATATTTTCCAAATCTATTGACATCAATTGAAGTCGTATTACATCATTTCTTATATATTTGCAATTATTAGAGTTTATTTGTATCAGATTCATTCGATATACATGAATTGGGGCCAAATGAGATCGATTGTCACTTTTTGTTAATAATTGTATATTCTCGAAATCTATTGACGTCTATTGGTGTCAAATCACATCCTTCCTCATATATTTGGAATTATTAGAGTTTATTCATATCAGATACATCCGATATACATAAATTGAAGCCAACTGTGATCGATTGTCACTTTGTGTTGATTGCATATTCTCGAAATCTATTGACATCAATTGAAGTCGAATCACATCCTTCCTCATATATCTGGAATTATTAGAGTTTATTTGTGTCAGATTCATTCGATATAGATGAATTCAAGCCAATTGTGATCGATTGTCATTTTGTGTTAATTGTAGTTTCTCGAAATCTATTGAAGTCAATTCAAGTCGAATCTAATCATTCCTCATATATTTGGAATTATTAGAGTTTATTTAAATCAGATACATCCGATATACATGAATTCAAGCCAATTGTGATCGATTGTCACTTTGTGTTAATTGTATATTCTCGAAATCTATTGACATCGATTGAAATCGAATCACATCATATCTCATATATTTGGAAGTATCAGAGTTAATTTGTATCAGATACATTCGATATACATTAATTGGAGCCAATTGTGATCGATTGTCACTTTGTGTTGATTGCATATTCTCGAAATCTATCGACATCAATTGGAGTCGAATCACATCATTTCTCATATATTTGGGAATATTAGAGTTTATTTGTATCAGATACATTCGCTATACATATATTGAAGCCAATTGTGATCGATTGTCACTATGTGTTGATTGCATATTTTCGAAATCTATTGACGTCAATTCAAGTCGAATCACATCATTCCTCATATATTTGGAATTATTAGAGTTTATATGTGTCAGATACATTCGATATAGATGAATTCGAGCCAATTGTGATCGATTGTCACTTTGTGTTAATTGTATATTCTCGAAATCTTTTGATATCGATTGAAGTCGAATCACTTCATATCTCATATATTTGGGAGTATCAGAGTTAATTTGTATCAGATACATTCGATATACATTAATTGGAGCCAATTGTGATCGATTGTCACTTTGTGTTGATTGCATATTCTCGAAATCTATTGACATCAATTGAAGTCGAATCACATCATTTCTCATATATCTGGAAGTATCAGTGTTCATTTGTATCAGATACATTCGATATACATGAATTGAAGCAATTGTGATCGATTGTCACTTTGTGTTGATTGCCTATTTCCCAAATCTATTGACATCAATTGAAGTCGAATTACATCATTTCTCATATATTTACAATTATTAGAGTTTATTTGTGTTAGATTCATTCGATATAGATGAATTCAAGCCAATTGAGATCGATTGTCACTTTGTGTTAATTGTATATTCTCGAAATCTCTTGACATCAATTGAAGTCGAATTACATCATTTCTCATATATTTGCAATTATTAGAGTTCATTTGTATCAGATTCATTCGATATACATGAATTGGGGCCAAATGAGATCGATTGTCACTTTGTGTTAATTGTATATTCTCGAAATCTATTGACGTCTATTGATGTCAAATCACATCCTTCCTCATATATTTGAAATTATTAGAGTTTATTTATATCAGATACATCCGATATACATGAATTGAAGCCAATTGTGATCGATTGTCACTTTGTGTTGATTGCATATTCTCAAAATCTATAGACATCAATTGAAGTCGAATCACATCATTTCTCATATATCTGGAAGTATCAGAGTTCATCTGTATCAGATACATTCGATATACATGAATTGAAGCAATTGTGATCGATTGTCACTTTGTGTTGATTGCCTATTTCCCAAATCTATTGACATCAATTGAAGTCGAATTACATCATTTCTCATATATTTGCAATTATTAGAGTTTATTTGTATCAGATACATTCGATATACATGAATTGAAGCCAAATGTGATCGATTGTCACTTAGTGTTAATTGCATATTCTCGAAATCTATTGACATCGATTGAAATCGGATCACATCATATCTCATATATTTGGAAGTATCAGAGTTTATTTGTATCAGATACATTCGATATACATGAATTGAAGCAATTGTGATCGATTGTCACTTTGTGTTGATTGCATATTTTCCAAATCTATTGACATCAATTGAAGTCGAATTACATCATTTCTCATATATTTGCAATTATTAGAGTTTATTTGTGTCAGATTCATTCGATATACATGAATTGGGGCCAAATGAGATCGTTTGTCACTTTGTGTTAATTGTATATTCTCGAAATCTATTGACGTCTATTGATGTCAAATCACATCCTTCCTCATATATTTGAAATTATTAGAGTTTATTTATATCAGATACATCCGATATACATGAATTGAAGCCAATTGTGATCGATTGTCACTTTGTGTTGATTGCATATTCTCGAAATCTATTGACATCAATTGAAGTCGAATCACATCATTTCTCATATATCTGGAAGTATCAGAGTTCATTTGTATCAGATACACTCGATATACATGAATTGAAGCAATTGTGATCGATTGTCACTTTGTGTTGATTGCCTATTTCCCAAATCTATTGACATCAATTGAAGTCGAATTACATCATTTCTCATATATTTGCAATTATTAGAGTTTATTTGTGTTAGATTCATTCGATATAGATGAATTCAAGCCAATTGAGATCGATTGTCACTTTGTGTTAATTGTATATTCTCGAAATCTCTTGACATCAATTGAAGTCGAATTACATCATTTCTCATATATTTGCAATTATTAGAGTTCATTTGTATCAGATTCATTCGATATACATGAATTGGGGCCAAATGAGATCGATTGTCACTTTGTGTTAATTGTATATTCTCGGAATCTATTGACGTCTATTGATGTCAAATCACATCCTTCCTCATATATTTGAAATTATTAGAGTTTATTTATATCAGATACATCCGATATACATGAATTGAAGCCAATTGTGATCGATTGTCACTTTGTGTTGATTGCATATTTTCGAAATCTATTGACGTCAATTCAAGTCGAATCACATCATTCCTCATATATTTGGAATTATTAGAGTTTATTTGTGTCAGATACATTCGATATAGATGAATTCAAGCCAATTGTGATCGATTGTCATTTTGTGTTAATTGTATATCCTCGAAATCTATTGACATCGATTGAAGTCGAATCACATCATATCTCATATATTTGGAAGTATCAGAGTTTATTTGTATCAGATATATTCGATATACATGAATTGAAGCCAATTGTGATCGATTGTCACTTTGTGTTAATTGCATATTCTCGAAATCTACTAACATCAATTGGAGTCGAATCACATCATTCCTCATATATTTGGAATTATTAGAGTCTATTTGTATCAGATTCATTCGATATACATGAATTGGGGCCAAATGAGATCGATTGTCACTTTGTGTTGATTGCATATTCTCGAAATCTACTAACATCAATTGGAGTCGACTCACATCATTTCTCATATATTTGGAAATATTAGAGTTTATTTGTATCAGATACATCCGATATACATGAATTGAAGCCAATTGTGATCGATTGTCATTTCGTGTTGATTGCATATATCCGAAATCTATTGACATTGATTGGAGTCGAATCACATCATTCCTCATATATTTGGAATTATTAGAGTTTATTTGTATCAGATTCATTCGATATACATGAATTGGGGCCAAATGAGATCGATTGTCACTTTGTGTTAATTGTATATTCTCGAAATCTATTGACGTCTATTGATGTCAAATCACATCCTTCCTCATATATTTGGAATTATTAGAGTTTATTTGTATCAGATACATTCGATATACATGAATTGAAGCCAATTGTGATCGATTGTCACTTTGTGTTTGTTGTATATTCTCGAAATCTATTGACATCGATTGAAGTCGAATCACATCATATCTCATATATTTGGAAGTCTCAGAGATTATTTGTATCAGATACATTCGATATACATGAATTGAAGCCAATTGTAATCGATTGTCACTTTGTGTTGATTGCATATTCTCGAAATCTATCGACATCAATTGGAGTCGAATCACATCATTTTTCATATATTTGGAAATATTAGAGTTTATTTGTATCAAATACATTCGATATACATGAATTGAAGCCAATTGTGATCGATTGTCACTTTGTGTTGATTGCATATTTTCGAAATCTATTGACGTCAATTCAAGTCGAATCACATCATTCCTCATATATTTGGAATTATTAGAGTTTATTTGTGTCAGATACATTCGATGCAGATGAATTCAAGCCAATTGTGATCGATTGTCATTTTGTGTTAATTGTATATTCTCGGAATCTATTGACGTCTATTGATGTCAAATCACATCCTTCCTCATATATTTGGAATTATTAGAGTTTATTTGTGTCAGATACATTCGATATAGATGAATTCAAGCCAATTGTGATCGATTGTCACTTTGTGTTGATTGCATATTCTCGAAATCTATTGATATCAATTGGAGTCGAATCACATCATTACTCATATATCTGGGATTATTAGAGTTCATTTGTGTCAGATACATTCGATATAGATGAATTCAAGCCAATTGTGATCGATTGACACTTTGTGTTAATTGTATATTCTCGAAATCTATTGACATCGATTGAAGTCGAATCACATCATATCTAATATATTCGGAAGTATCAGAGTTTATTTGTATCAGATACATTCGATATACATGAATTGAAGCCAATTGTGATCGATTGTCATTTTGTGTTAATTGTATATTCTCGAAATATATTGATGTCAATTCGAGTCGAATCACATCATCCCTAATATATTTGGAATTATTAGAGTTTATTTGTGTCAGATACATTCGATATACATGAATTGAAGCCAATTGTGATCGATTGTCACTTTGTGTTGATTGAATATTTCCGAAATCTATTAAAGTCAATCCAAGTCAAATCACATCATTCCTCATATATTTGGAATTATTAGAGTTTATTTGTGTCAGATACATTCGATATAGATGAATTCAAGCCAATTGGGATCGATTGTCACTTTGTGTTAATTGTATATTCTCGAAATCTATTGACATCGATTGAAATCGAATCACATCATATCTCATATATTTGGAAGTATCAGAGTTAATTTGTATCAGAAACATTCGATATACATGAATTGAAGCCAATTGTGATCGATTGTCACTTTCTGTTGATTGCATATTTTCCAAATCTATTGACATCAATTGAAGTCGAATTACGTCATTTCTCATATATTTGCAATTATAAGAGTTTATTTGTGTCAGATTCATTCGATATAGATGAATTCAAGCTAATTGAGATCGATTGTCACTTTGTGGTGATTGCAAACTTTCGAAATCTATTTACATTGATTGGAGTCGAATCACATCATTTCTCATATTTTTGGATGTATTCGAGTTCATTTGTGTCAGATCATTCGATATACATGAATTGGAGCCAATTGCGATCGATTGTCACTTTGTGTTGATTGCATATTTTGGAAGTCTATTGAAATCGATTGAAGCCCATTCACATAATTTCGCATATATTAGGATGTATTAGAGTATATTCGGGTCGATTATCACTTTGTGTTGATTGCATATTTTCCAAATCTATTGACATCAATTGAAGTCGAATTACATCCTTTCTCATATATTTGGAATTATTAGAGTTTATTTATATCAGATACATCCGATATACATGAATTCAAGCCAATTGTGATCGATTGTCACTTTGTGATAATTGCATATTCTCGAAATCTACTAACATCAATTGGAGTCGAATCACATCATTTCTCATATATTCGGAAATATTGGAGTTTATTTGTACCAGATACATTCGATATACATGAATTGAAGCCAATTGTGATCGATTGTCATTTTGTGTTAATTGTATATTCTCGAAATCTATTGATGTCTATTCGAGTCGAATCACATCATTCCCAATAAATTTGGAATTATTAGAGTTTATTCGTATCAGATACATTCGATATACATGAATTGAAGCCAATTGTGATCGATTGTCACTTTGTGTTAATTGTATATTCTCGAAATCTATTGACATCGATTGAAGTCGAATCACATCATTTCTCATATATAAGGAATTATTAGAGTTTATTTGTGTCAGATACATTCGACATACATGAATTGAAGCCAAATGTGATCGATTGTCACTTTGTGTTGATTGCATATTTTCGAAATCTATTGACGTCAATTCAAGTCGAATCACATCATTTCTCATATATCTGGAATTATTAGAGTTTATTTGTGTCAGATACATTCGATATAGATGAATTCAAGCCAATTGTGATGGATTGTCACTTTGTGGTGATTGCATATTTCACAAATCTATTGACATCAATTCAAGTCGAATCACATCATTTCTCATATATTTGGAATTATTAGAGTTTATTTGTGTCAGATACATTCGATATAGATGAATTGAAGCCAATTGTGATCGATTGTCATTTTGTGTTAATTGTATATTCTCGGAATCTATTGACGTCTATTGATGTCAAATCACATCCTTCCTCATATATTTGGAATTATTAGAGTTTATTTGTGTCAGATACATTCGATATAGATGAATTGAAGCCAATTGTGATCGATTGTCATTTTGTGTTAATTGTATATTCTCGAAATCTATTGATGTCTATTCGAGTCGAATCACATCATTCCCAATATATTTGGAATTATTAGAGTTTATTCGTATCAGATACATTCGATATACATGAATTGAAGCCAATTGTGATCGATTGTCACTTTCTGTTAATTGTATATTCTCGAAATGTATTGACATCGATTGAAGTCGAATCACATCATTTCTCATATATATGGAATTATTAGAGTTTATTTGTGTCAGATACATTCGACATACATGAATTGAAGCCAAATGTGATCGATTGTCACTTTGTGTTGATTGCATATTTTCGAAATTTATTGACGTCAATTCAAGTCGAATCACATCATTTCTCATATATCTGGAATTATTAGAGTTTATTTGTGTCAGATATATTCGATATAGATGAATTCAATCCAATTGTGATCGATTGTCACTTTGTGGTGATTGCATATTTCACAAATCTATTGACATCAATTCAAGTCGAATCACATCATTTCTCATATATTTGGAATTATTAGAGTTTATTTGTGTCAGATACATTCGATATAGATGAATTGAAGCCAATTGTGATCGATTGTCATTTTGTGTTAATTGTATATTCTCGGAATCTATTGACGTCTATTGATGTCAAATCACATCCTTCCTCATATATTTGGAATTATTAGAGTTTATTTGTGTCAGATACATTCGATATAGATGAATTCAAGCCAATTGTGATCGATTGTCACTTTGTGTTGATCGCATATTCTCGAAATCTATTGATATCAATTGGAGTCGAATCACATCATTTCTCATATATCTGGAATTATTAGAGTTCATTTGTGTCAGATACTTTCGATATAGATGAATTCAAGCCAACTGTGATCGATTGACACTTTGTGTTAATTGTATATTCTTGAAATCTATTGATGTCAATTCGAGTCGAATCACATCATTCCTAATATATTTGGAATTATTAGAGGTTATTTATATCAGATACATCCGATATACATGAATTCAAGCCAATTGTGATCGATTGTCACTTTGTGTTAATTGTATATTCTCGAAATCTGCTGACGTCTATTGATGTCAAATCACATCCTTCCTCATATATTTGGAATTATTAGAGTTTATTCGTATCAGATACATACGATATACATGAATTGAAGCCAATTGTGATCGATTGTCACTTTGTGTTAATTGTATATTCTCGAAATCTATTGACATCGATTGAAGTCGAATCACATCATTTCTCATATATAAGGAATTATTAGAGTTTATTTGTGTCAGATACATTCGACATACATGAATTGAAGCCAAATGTGATCGATTGTCACTTTGTGTTGATTGCATATTTTCGAAATCTATTGAAGTCAATTCAAGTCGAAACACATCATTTCTCATATATCTGGAATTATTAGAGTTTATTTGTGTCAGATACATTCGATATAGATAAATTCAAGCCAATTGTGATCGATTGTCACTTTGTGGTGATTGCATATTTCACAAATCTATTGACATCAATTCAAGTCGAATCACATCATTCCTCATATATTTGGAATTATTACAGTTTATTTGTGTCAGATACATTCGATATAGATGAATTGAAGCCAATTGTGATCGATTGTCATTTTGTGTTAATTGTATATTCTCGAAATCTATTGACGTCAATTCAAGTCGAATGACATCATTTCTCATATATCTGGAATTATTAGAGTTTATTTGTGTCAGATACATTCGATATAGATGAATTCAAGCCAATTGGGATCGATTGTCATTTTGTGTTTATCGTATATTCTCGAAATCTATTGAAGTCAATTCGAGTCGAATCACATCATTCCTCATATATTCGGAATTATTAGAGTTTAGTTATATCAGTTTCATCCAATATACATGAATTCAAGCCAATTTTGATCGATTGTCACTTTGTGTTAATTGTATATTCTCGAAATCTATTGACATCGATTGAAATCAATTCACATCTCATCTCATATATTTGGAAGTATCAGAGTGTATTTGTATAAGATACATTCAATATACATGAATTGAAGCCAATTGTCATCGATTGTCATTTTGTGTTAATTGTATATTCACGAAA